>NW_028197122.1:0-48792 GCF_037176805.1 Vigna unguiculata | reverse complement strand
TTCTGCGCTCTTCTAATTGCTTAGAAGGGTTCAAAAAGCCCTTGACATCTAGGGCTAAAGCCCTATTAGTTCTGTATATTCAAGAACAGGGCGGGCTATCAATGGTCGGACTGCGAAACCGGTTAAAAAAGCGTATACTTGAACGATGCCCTCTATCGGCGATAGTTCGACGGACTACTTTTGCGATGTCTGTCACATGAAGAAGAAAGTACATACACACTATCTCCCACTACCTCCTCTCATTCTAGGCCAAGCAGCCCTTTATGCGATAATACCTTTTTTCAAAAAAAGAAAAGGCAAGGCCGGTGAAAGCAATCAAGCCAAAGCAACATTCCTTCCTTCAACTACCGCTCCTGCCCCTAGGAAAGAAATCCAATTACCAGTATAAGTTCCAGGTCCTATAACTATCCCCCTTCCTTCTTCTTTAAAACGCGAGTGACCCATATCTATAGCCAACAAGGGCTTTCCTCACAGCTTCACAAGTAAGTTCCCCCTTTTCTAGAGCAGCTAGCACACCAATTCCAACAATCCCGTATATTGCTCCTTCTCCCGTCCTTCTTACTGCTACGTGGGAAGAGCCTTCAATTCATTTCGATAAGAGCCAAAGGAGTCTTCCTCTCTAGTAGCCCTTCCGACAACAGATTCAATTGCAGCAGTTACTCTAACAGCGGCAATCGCCCATGGTTCTGCCCTACTATATTCATTAAGACCCAAGGCTCACTCCCTGCCCTAAGCTAAGCCCTACGGTTCCTTCGCTTCCCGCCGTTAAGAGTTCTGGCTTCTAGGGCAATAAGAGTGAAGGACAGTAGTTAGCAATCCCGGTATTCAAAAGGAAGAAGCAATAATTTACATTTCCTCCTCGGCAAGTAGAGTTACCTCAGCCAGCCAGCTAACTTCCTAATCATTTCGTAGTCGGCGATTTTGAAAAAGATAAGAGCGGAGCAGATCTAATTCCTCTAGGTTTTTTTTATTCGCTTACGCGCCTTTTACTGGTTCATCTGGTGCATATTCTTTAGTGGGTGGGAGCTTTCCCCCATCTTGGCTAGACAGGTTTATAGGCCGATCTTCTTACTTCTCTTCGCATCTCGAAAGACGCAAAAGATCTGTTATTAGCTTATTCAAGCAGTCCGAGGGTCCTTAATCTTTTTGCCTACTTGCCTTTTTCCTTACAGCCTATACTATATAGACTGAGGGCATTCTCGCAGCTACTTATTGCAAACAGCCTTTTTTTTTGTCCTAACTGCGCATTTGAAGCTTCTTCTATCAAAGAGCTTGGGCATCTTTCGATGAGTAGGTCCGGAAAGAGACTGAAGGCATCCCTATGTGGTTAACATTTCCCTGAGATGCCCAGCCTTTATAGACAAGTAATCCATCCCGCCATTCCTTATTGCGCACTTTCAGTGTGAATAAGAAGAAGAGCAATCTCTAGTTTCGAATCTAGTCTCGGCATCAATCCCAAAGGCCTCTAGTCCCAGAAAAAGACTTCAAAGAAGTAGCTCGTGGAACCTGAGTTCCGCCTAACCGCTTCTTGCTAACAAAGCTGTCCAATTCAATGAATGTGTTTACGTCCTCTCTTCTTAGTCTACGATTATCCCTGCTCTTCTTCCTCAGATGTGGATTAAAAACCTGGTCGAAAGTAGAAATGTGTGATTGGCTTCGTCCCGGTAATTCCTTCCCCTATAAGAAATAGCAGTAGACCGTATTGTATTCAAATAGTTGCCGAAGGGGCCAGGCCTCCTCACAGCGCCCGCCATTGCCATTGATTTTAGCACACCGGAAACCCTCACAGTAAGAGTGGATAGGCTTACACCGGTGAATTTAAGCTTTTGTAGATGATGGATGACCGAATCAGGGAAAAGTGTGGCCCATTCATCGCTCGCCAAGGCCCTATCCCAACCTTGCCAGTCCTAGTCCCCCCTTCTCCAAGTAGAATTTGTGCCTACATAGCAAAAATCGATTAAGCCCTTCATCTGCACGAAGTTTTGAAAAGAAGAAGAGGAAGGCCTAGTACCTCGGGCTCCACCTTTCCTGTCCTCATAAGTTATAGTAGCATTCCCATCTCCAGCTAGGAGCCATGGAAGGGACATGTTCATCATGATGGCTGAAAGGTCTTGCCAGAATAATTTCCTTTCAGTGGGCTTTGGGCTCCCATAGATGGCCGAGAAGAGGACAATATCAATCAACTAATCCATAACGAAGGACAGGAATGAATGAAGCTGCACCTTGGCAGTTCCAGACCAAGAGAGACATATTCATGAGAGAGAGGGGGATTAGTGCTCCATCTTGAGCTTTCTTCATTCTTTTCTGTCCGTTTATTTGACCCTTTCCCTCGCTAAGTTCATCTAGAGATTTTCATTAATGGCTTTGATTCTATCGGGGTAAAGGACTGAAATTGGACATTCTTCACTTTGAGGCCCCTTTCTTGTAGTTTCACCCCTGGAGACGAAAGCCCTTGATCCGGAGGCTTTGGGGCATCTTCTCTTACCGCGTGGATAAATTAGATAGCACGTGGATCTGAGCTGGCTGATCCTCTTTGCTTGCGCATCACTCTTCTTCGCGGTCCCTCAATGGCTTGATTTTCAAGCAAGCCTAGCCGATTGAACTACAACGGCCGAATGCTTCTCTTGATCGGTGAGGGAGAGGTACCGTACTTTCTCCTTACAGTCGAGATACTGGCCTAGCCTTGTACGCATTGGAGGGGGCATATAGATGCCAAACCTTCTTCGTGATAGACGCGTCTGTCCCTGGGTTGGCTGGACGAGGCCTTGGGAGAGCTGGATTGGCGGTTTGATCTGGGTGGAGCAGCTTTTTTGCTTTTGTCATCTTTTACTTTTGGCTCCCTATCCCTAGGCGAGGCTTTTTTTTGAAGTCCCAGGAATAACAGAGCTAATCTGTCGCCTCTTGAGTCTCCTTCTTGTCCCTCTCCTAGAGTCTGAAGTGAGTTCTCCGAGGAGGCTAGGACGTCAAACCTAGACCCCGTAATTTCACTAGGTGGCTGACTCTCATTGATCAGCTTTTTTCTAGCCCTGTCAGATCTCCATGCTCGCCTTCGGACCTGCATCCAAGGGCCCTACCTCTCTCCCTCGGCGATATTCCCGGCAGCTTGAGGTTGGGCAAGTCTCCGGCGGCAACTCGCCTTTCTTCTAAGGGCAGTTGTCCTGAAGGTGTCCATATCTCACACAGTGGTAACAGATAGTAGGGAGCCATTCATATTCAACCCTCAAGGCATGATCATCGACTTGATTTTGGAAACTAGCGGTTTAGAGAGATCAATAATGAACGCTAGACGAGCAAATCGGCCACTATCTCCAGTTTCCGTCTTCTAATCAATATCCATCCTAATAACCTCGCCAAGAACCTGTGCGATAGCCCTCAAGACGCTCGACTGATAATAACGCTAGGGCAGTCCCGGAAGTCTGACCCACGCAAAGACTTTATGGATCCTTAGATTGAGCGGCGAGAAGGAAGGTTGCCAGGGTTGCACCCTTAAATAGTGACCAAAGATTCACCAGGGTCCTCCAAGCAGAGCATTCTGATAGTCTTGGGCATCTCTGGAACTTTACAATGAAAGAGTCACCTTCAAGATCGGCTAGTTGAAGAGGTACAGTCCGCTTCCAGAGGTTCATTATTTTGTCATGAAGCCTTCGATAACCCATGGATCTTACAAGCTGCTTTACAAACAACAGCAAGTCTCATGCTTTGATTGAGCAAAGTCGTCTATGCGAGAGGAGAACTGGATAGAGGGCATTACTTCCTCCTGCACCATATCCTTCTTATCCCTTCCATCTTCGCTGATCATTTCAGAGCCATTATCCACTTCTTCCTCAAAAATTTCAACAACGGGAGGGGGATCTTCTTCCTCAGTTCTTATCTTCACCTTCTTCGTCGATCCATTGTTCTCAGGATGTGGCGGAGGTTCTTCTTTCTCACAAGCTCAACGGCGACAGTGCACTCCATTTTCAGAGATAGACCTGTCTTGAAACGGCTTTTACAATCCTACACTTGCCTTATCTTACCCTTGACTCTCTCTCTCGATAGAGACTGAAAACTTGACCAATAAGAGCGAATCGTTGCTGTAGTCGATTGCTCCGGAATTGGACACCTTCCTCCAACAGCCCATAATTCCAGATCATGATGGCGGAGACAAAAGAAGTTTGGGGCGCAGTTCGCTCCTCGCTTTTGTTCAATTATAAATAACTATCCAGTTTGATGGAGATTTGTAGCATCAGTCAAGTAAATACAGATTGAGATCGTAGAAACATGAGCTTGTGATATAGCTACACCTAATTCCGGACCGGTTAATGCAAGAACTATAAATAAAGGACCAAGATCTCCTATGAAATAGAAAAGATCATTCATACATAGCATAGTCCAAGCGGACCCACTTAAAATCTTTACTGAACTATGACCGGCCATCATATTAGCAAATAAACGTATTCTGAGCTTAATGCGCGAAAACAATGAGGGATTAGCTCAAGGAGTACTAAAAAAGGTGCTAACGGCAGTGGGACCCCTTGCGGTAATGAGAAGCTTAAAAAAATGAAGCCCATTTCTTTGAAATCCCACTATAGTAATGCCAATAAAAATAGAAAATGAGAGACCCAAAGTAATGAGAAAATGACTTGTAACTGTGAAGCTATAAGGTATCATACCCTGGGGATTACAAAATAACGGAAAAAGTAAAAGTGACCAAGATGCAAGGGAAAACTTTTGTTTCACATTTCCGGCTATTTGTTCGTTTACCAGGTTCGGCACGAAATCATAAATAAGCTCTACCAAGGATTGCCAAGCATTGGGTACTGACTTTCCTCCTCCATTTTTAGTAACAAAATGAAACAGCAGTAAGACCAAACTGAGAGTGAGCAGCATAAACAATGAGGGATTTGTGAATGAGAAATACAAGTCACCTATCTTCATATCCATCAATGGATTATCTCAAATTGATCAAGAGGGCTTGATAGGGAGTCCCCTGCATCACAAGGAGCAATTGTGAGGAATAGCCATTTGAATTGAATAGTGAAATACCATTTGAATTGAATAGCGAAATACCATATAACAATAACAAAAAAAGCAAGGGTTACGGTTTTACCCGCTCGATCCATTGAAATTTATTAACTTCTGTTCCTTTTCCCCCGGGTCTGTTGGGGTAAGGGGTTCCGGGCCTTTTCGGCTTCGGCTGCTGTGATCCCGTACCCTCCTTGACCCTCCATTATCTTTTTCATCTTTGTCTTCTTTTTCTTTTCCCTCAACTTCTTTCCCTTTTCCTTCTTCTTTTCTTTTCCCCCCGGGTCTAGGGTGTCCATCCTTTGCAGTTTCGGCGGCTGTAATACCGTACCTCCTTGACCTCCATGACCTCCTTGATCTCCTTGACCTCCATCACCTCCTTGACCTAAATTCTCATTTGGACAGATCCCCCTACGACATGGGACCCCCCAAAAACCAAAGCTTTTTTTTTGTTCCTCCATAGAATATAACAGTCTTTGTGATCCGCTTTACTTACTTTCGTAGGAAAGACTGTCAGAAATGTGTATGTGCTTGGTTGTTGACCAAGAAAGACATGGGAAAAAGACCAAAGCTATCAGAAAGGACTAAGAAAGAGAAACCCAAGAAAACTTCGTTCTACTTGCATGTATTAAGCATATAGCCTAACTAGCATGATTGGGCCCTGCAGTGGTAGAACCAACCTGGTGAACCAGGCGTACTACTTCCCAACGTGGACCTTTCTTCTCTTATGATTTTCGAAAAAAAAAGCGCCCCTAAATGCTAAAATTTACGAGAATTCGAAGACAGGGATCGGGGAGAGGGGAAATGAATTTGACAGCTATATCTATTGATCGAGAAAGCTTGGCTTGGGCGACAACCGCGTAAGATATGACTAGAAGATCTTCCATTTCTTCCTTGTTACGAACGAGGTACCGAATTGAGTTGATAGTGATAGATCGTAGTGCTACTAGCCCTGCTGGGAAAAACCAGAGGGAAAAAGCCCGGAGGGAAGTGGCCCAGCGAATCGCGCTCTATCGGTACGCTGTATGATGAAGGAAGAAACTTGGTGAAGTTCAGGCATTTCTTGGGCCAAGTATACCATTGAAAGAAAACCTTGGTTGGACTATCACTATATATAATAAAGTTACAGCTTTTTCATCCTCTAGGTAGGGATCAGATTGATTTAGCTGTAACGATACCCCGATTGTCCGAGTCCAAAAGATCGGATTTGTGCTAATGCGGATTGATAGCGCCATTTTCTTTCGATTTAGGCCATGCCTTTAGGCTGTCGAGTGAGGATTGGCCAAGGCTCGAATTGACTCAAAAGTTGGCTCAAAAGAAGCATCAAAGCTGCACCGGCATAAGCCGAGGCAGAGCCTACCTTCGTTCGAGCCCGGCGTTCGCTGGTACTTTACTTACTGGTGCAATCGAGATTAGTTCAGCCTGTGCAAACACGGATCTCTACTTCTTTATTATACTAGTCTATATAGTCTCCGTCTATTTATTATTGGATGTGGGATTCCTCTCAAGCAATTGGTGATCCGGGCTATTTCTCTAAAGTAGATTGATTTGGCACAGGACGGGTATATTTGAACCAAGGGAAAATGAGATTTAAAAAATAACTTATTAAGAGTTGAAAGACTCGTGCTTTTTTTTGTCAAGGACAAGGGAATCACTCGTCTTATTCATCAGGCCTGAAAAGAAAAAAATAGGGCTTAAAAGGGTGGTTTGTCTCTCGGAATTGGCTCTTCCACCCTTTCGTTTCTGAAAAAAGGGCGTTTTTCCTGTTAGCGCTGGATTCCGAAGAAAGGGAATCCCCTAGACCTAGATAGAAGGAGCGTAGTAGCTCGACAGTAACAGACAGTCAGGGAGAGGAGCTAGAATAGAAGCACTGGCTTACGGGAACTCACGCTTGTCGAACACTTTAGTTAGTTCTATTTTATCGTGCCAGATCCTTATAGGACTTCTAAAGGGAACCCTTGACTTATTAGGATGATAGGGCCACTCCCGATACCACCCCTTCTTTCCCGCTACTTGCCTTTCCTGTCTCAGCCCAACCTGAGAGCCTCTAAAGTCAACCTGTCCAGCAGCTATTAGTCCATTCCATTCCGAACCCTTTCGAGTCGGCCTTAGTGGATGGGGTCTTTCATTCACTGTTGATTCGGTTCTATCGATATCGCAACGTGCGGAGACGCTCTTCCCAATAAATAAGGGATGTTGGGGCACCCCCTGCTTGCCAAAGTCTTAGAGTTACGTCTTTGGGAGAGAGTTACTAGTGGAATACTAGTAACTTCACTCCCTTCCCTTGGTTGGAACTGCCTATATCGCGGACAGGAACAGCAGACTCTGGCTCGGTCTAATATGCTATTCCCCTCTTTCCTTTCAAGTTACCTAGACCCGTCTTAGCCTACCCTAACGTCTGATTAAAAGATCTCCCTGGCCGGGCCTATTGGCTAAACAAAAAAGGATTTTGTTCCCCTTCTTCCGATCTCTTGTTTCTCGGCTTTTTGGCTATAGCTCTCCAGTTTGGAAGAAAGGTTTGATTGCTGGAAATGAAGTTATATAATATAAATAGTAAACAAGGACCGGCCAAAGCCTTCGAAGTGAAATAGAGTTCAGAGTTCGAGTTCATGGACAGGACTGTAACAGCTACTAGTAACCTCTTCGCTTCGCTCGAGCAGCTCCGCACGTTGCGCTAACGAAAGAAGTAAGAGAAGCACCTTCCTTATCGTTTAAGGGTCTCAAGCCCAGCCCTCTCCTTATTTTATTGATGATAGGGCGAGTGACCACTTATTTAGGGGCCAGAAAGAAACGGAATAGCTAAGGCGCAGCACCTTATCCTCCCATCTATCTTTAAAGCAGTGGGTCCTTGTTCGGGTCTTCCTTATCTAGTCTGTCTATCAATTATTGATTTCAAGAAAGCAATTGAATTTCGTATACAAAGAAAGAGCATCTTCTCTAATCTCTGACGCTATCTATTCAACGACAGTCTCCATTCTAGGATTGAAGAACTGAAGGACCAAAGAGAGAGTGTAGAGCTCTTTTGTCTATTCTTTGATTCGTCTTCTGCCCTTTCTTCGTCTACTGCTGCAACGGATGATTCCGTTTCTGCAGCTGTCTAATCTAATATCTAATATGGAATTTGCTGAAAAATCAGTCTGACTAGGATTTATTTGTTGACCTATTAGTCTAGAAAGACTAGAATCAAATAGATTGTTGTTGCCAGTCAGTCATAGCTGATTCATGGTAAAAGACAATTTTATAATAACTAGGATTAGCAGATATCAATCTAAATAGCTTTACGAATTCGCCGGAGATAAGACTCCTAACATAGAGATAGGGATGTCGATTCTAAAAAACGTGTTTGAAAAGGGTTCGTGGTCTCGCGCTAGTGCCTTGGGTGAGTACGGGAATCCGTGAACTCATCAAAATGATGGGTCCCGAATACGCTTCTGGCAACACCCTCTTACAAAGAGGATTCGCTAGATGACTCTACCCACCCCTTTTTATCTTATCCATCTGGCCCTTCCGATGCTTGTTCGGTGTCAATACTCTACTATTCGGCGGGTAACTGAACTCATCGAGAAGAAAGATTAGGGATCGTTCGCCCCGCGCCCCTTCTTCCTTTGTCCGATGGGTCGCTTCACTCATATCCGATGGGTCAGTTTACACGGATCCGTCTTCCGATGATAAGGCAAGGGCTTTTTGTTGTACCAAACAAAGCAATTTGGTCTGGTCTGGGTGTAATGCTCTTTCTTTTTTTGTTTTAGCCTAAAATAAAAGGGTCCAATAGCTGCAGAAGCAAGAGCAAGCCGGCCGATCCATCATATCCCTTTTGGTCAGTTAGCACAAACAAGAGGAGTCTCTGGGGTAGGGAGTGCCCCATAATAGGTTTTAGGAAAAGAAATCTCCTCTCTTCTCTGCAAGCGAAGCGACCCATCTCGGACAGGAGCGGTGGAAAGCTCGAGAAAGTACAACATTAAGATTCTAACTTTTGTCCTTCTGCTTCCTTGGAAACGTGGACAGGACATTTTACCTAGGATTGGTGGGGGTATGTATACGTGGTCGAACTCGTCCAGGACCAAGAGCTCTGAACCAATGCTGACGCGGACGAACTCACGACAGCGGCAGAAGAGCTAGTCATAGCTCAGATACCAAGTCGAAGCGAAGTTCGAAGTCACTATTTTATTGAACGGAAATCCTATAAAGAGTGGGACGACAGGAAGAAGAGGCAAAAAATCGCTTTTGAACTAGGGTATCTCCATCTCAGGTTTCATCTCACCGCTTTGTTTCATCTCATTCGTACAGCCTCTATCGATACCGAGCTTCCCCGGTACGGTACAAAGAAAGGCTAAGAGTACAGTAGGGGATCTCCGAGATGGAATGATGATATTATTTTTATCGTTCGCCGAGCAGACGAAGGTTTAGCGATCATTCTTATATGACGCAATTCGACTTTTGCGAGATGGGATCACTCTATCTATCTCTTTTCTTTCCGCTTCTTCTGCCAGCCTTGCCAGCCCCTTTCTTTATATCATATCGATCTGTCTTCATCGGTTTTCAGCTCTACCGAAGAGCGCTGCCCGCTCGCCGTGATGGGACCAAAGAAAGGTACTTTCTTGTTCTTTCTTCCCCTTTCCTCTGCTAACAACATCTTCTCTTATGAAATTCTTTTCGATCTCGATAAGAAAATAAGTACACGAAACCCGATCAATCCACGAACTTTTCTGCCCTCTGCTTTTGGCTTAAACGGGGTACTTTCGTTACCGAACAAGATGTACCAGGGCCGAAGGGGACCGATAGAGAATGTGTCCATGATCTCATTGAAGACCTCTGGAACTGCTATTGCTATCCCCGGCCTCTAACTGCTATCCAGGAAGATCTTTGAAAGGTGTCGACCCGACCGGGAGAGGGAGAGGGCCCTACATCTAATCTAATAGGGGGCCCCCGACCAAAGAAGGAGGGGCATGATGAAGTGCAAAGGAACAAAGAGAGGAGTTCCCATCCTCCCTCGGGCTATCCTATCTGTCGAGAACTAGTCAGGGCTTGGCTTGGTGCAGGATCAACTCGACCAAAGATGGAATATGGAACATAAGATTATGTAATAACATGATTAGAAGGAAGGCGGGAAATATCACATAAGCTTATCTATCCCGTCTTCTTTTTATGGAAGAAAAACGGATTGGTTTTTTTGAGATGGCAAAAGGTAGAAAGAGTGTACCGTGAAGCAAGGTTCACAGAAGGTTGAAGTGCTCTACCGATCATCTCGTTTTCGCCGTCCGGCATGTTACCTTCCATGAGCACGAGTTATTCAACTCCCCTTTTTTTAGTAGGCGCCTATTGGATCAGCATCTTATGGATCTTTTTCACCAGTGGTTTTTCCTGCGTCTCCCGTGCATCAGGGAGAGTCAGAGTATCAGGGAATCAGGGTCGCAGCCCTCTAGCAGCCAGCACTTGCACCTCGCTCTTCTAATAATAAAGAGCAGCCTGCAGCTTTATCATCTTCTAGTAACGACCAGTTGCTACGGATTATTCTTCATCCTCTATCGCAGCAGAGATGGGCACCGACCCTTTTCTTTACAAACTGCTTTGACTTATGTTCTGAGATTATGGACTTTATTTCTGTAATAGCTTAGCCTTAGCTCCAGAGCTAGTTTTCCTTATCGAGGCTTCAATTTACCTAGAACTAGAAAACTATAAGAGTCGAGATAAGATTAATCTCCTAGAACTATTACGGTGCTGGTCTTGATTGCTTGAATTTATTTGTTGAACCGGCATTTCTTTCAATTCTTGACTTCCCGGGTTAAAGAAATTCCTCGAGCCGACTTCGGCTGCAAAAGACTTTTGCCTGACTATAGATAGATATAGTATGGGAACTAAGAGATAAGTAGCCCATACATAATGTGAAGAAGGGATCCCACCGGTCGTTATTGATTGACCTTGAGTACTCTATAGAGTGTCACTTTTTTGGGGGTGCTTTTTGTTAGTGGAGTCGAATGTTCCCGAAAGAAAGTTATTGGCATATGTTGTGATATGCTTAACACATTTACCCTTTGCTTTATAGATTGATCTTTAGCTGAAAGACCCTATCCTTTATCCTGTTCCTGAAAGCGAATTGGTTTAGCTGTCACATTCGGAAGGTGTGAAATTGGCCAATGTGAAGTTTTGTTTTGTAATAAAGGTTCACAGAATAGCCAATTTCATAAGGGCAGTAGACAGAACGGGAAGGTGCCAAGCCTGATTGCAGCACTGGTTAAGGGAAGGAACTAGCTCTCAAGGGGGTGACTACATTGAGTGTCATATCATAGACTAAGCGGACCTTTTGCTGCTTTCGAAGTTACTTGCCTTTCTTGATTCCTAAACTGACGTACAGCCTGCCCATGGCATGGCTTAATGTACTAAGACGTCATTAGTCTTATAGTCTTATGTTTGGATAGGACTAGACAGTGATGTGATGGCTCACTGCCGAGCCTGGATTGACGTACAACCCAGAATTCACAAAGAAAAAACTAAAGAATGTTTCCGATCTCGACCAAACCATGTCTTCCATAAATTCCTCCTCTCTATATCCTGAGGGATATTAAGGAAGTCAAATCTAGTCTTATCGTTTATCTCCTCAGAGTGAAGTGCCGTACGCTTTAGGTGCTAAAACGTCTCGTCTATAGATCATAAAAGAAGCATCTTCCATAACTTCACATAGGTTTGTTTGACCGATTAGGACCCAATGTTCTCAATAAATAGAATAAATAAAGCGAAGGGAGCCCACTTCCCACTCTCCCTTCCCCACCCCAGTCCAGTAGGGGTGGCCTCGCTCGCGCCTTCGGCTCGAGCTACTTTTGCTTCTGCTTTCGGGAAAAGATAGCTTGCTGCCCAAGTCTACCTCCCAAAAAGCAAGCAAGCCATATCCTAACCAACCTACCAACTCAACTTAACCCCGTCTCTGTTCCTTTGTTCTCTTTCCCCCTCGTTACCCGTTAAAGTTAATTCAGTAATTAGGCTTTGCCCGGAATTTATGAGATCTTCTCGTCTGGCAAAAATATCATCCAGAATCTCGTTTATTTTATGGAGTTTCTGGTTGGAAGCTGATTCTAGCTGAAGATCATCCTCAATGTCTTTCAGAACGTTAGAGCGTAGTCTTCTGCTTTTTCGCAGAACGCGTTGTATTTGTTTTTTAGAAACTCCAAGGTAGGGGCTTCTTCTGGTTCCCTGACCCCGGCGGGTTGACCAGGAGCCTCCCCCTCTTGCAGCTCATTTATATCATTCAGAGGTTGTTGGATGGGGGCCGGCTGCTCGACGGTACTACTGGAAGCGGCGGGTCCCGAGCGGGAAGGGTGATGTAGCTCTTGGTTGACGCTGGCTTCAGAGCCAGCATCAGCCCCATACATTACCATAGGAGCCCCATCGGCAGTTAGGATAGCCTTGACCGCCAAACCAATGGCGAAGGCCAGACCCCCTGAAAAAACCGATTTTCCCAAAGAGAAGGGAGAGGGATCGCCCTGCTAGTGACCAAAATATCTGCCAAAAGAAGGAAGGGTGGTCCCCCAGGATCATCGAAATCCAATAGCATACCGCCATGAAGATCAAGAAGGAAAGTCCCGAAATTAGGACCACTATACCATTACCATCTTGAAGAAAGCGTTTACTATACTAAATTGATTTCGTATCATTTCCTTTCTTTGATTTCTCATTTTGCTCCTCTTCCTGTTCTATTGATCAAAAACATCCAGCAGCAAGATAGCGCCGGTTTACCAACCAAGAAAGACATGGAAAGGGTGCACACGGGGAAACAGGAAAGCATTGGGATATCAACTACCCGCTCTAATAGAATTCCAGAAACACAACACGAAGAGACTTTACTGAATGACTTGATCGATCGTACTAGATAGATAGTCTCTGATAGACAACCTTTCATACGCAATTTTTGATCCAATCTCGCACTTGGTCTGATCCTCTTTCTTGATGGTCTTAAACCTGAGGTCCGACGTGATGTCATCTCCCAGTCTCCTACTTCCTTGGTACGAGCTGCATCACTGGCTCGTTCATTTGACGAGCGCTACCTGTTACAGAGTTCGGTTGCACGATAAAAACCAATGTGCCTTCCTCATCGATGCGGACCTCTCCGTCCAATTCATCTTCTCCTTCACTTACGTCAACTAAATCTGCATTGCCGCCTCTCCTTCCGTCTCCTCCAACTAAGCCTCTGCCACCAGTGAAGAAATTGTCGGCAGCAGAAATGCAACTGCGACGGGAAAAGGGGTTGTGCTTTACTTGCGACGATAAATTCTCGTGGAAGCATGTCGAATCGCCTATACATGATTCTGCAGGTGGATGAACGGATGGCGATGTTTCCTCCTTTGTTGTCGCCGAACCTGTTCCACCGGATCTTCCGTCGGATGATTCTCCAACTTTGCATCATTTGTCATTACAAGCTTATCATGGCACTTATGGCAAATGTACTATCTACTTTTCTGGGTCGATTGCAGGCACCACCGTGCGCATTCTTCTCGATGGTGGCAGTTCTGACAACTTCATTCAGATGGAGAAGATTCCGAAAAGGAAATCTCAATCCAATCGCTGGGTGAATAACGAGTGGGACCGGTTGGATCCAACATTGACCCATATGGGTCAATGTTCAGCTGATGCTTCATAAAAAAATTATATATCCATCACTCTAGCACACCGCTTGCCTATTCCTCCTACTAAGCAGCCCGGTGTGCATAAGCAAAACAAACCAGAACGCCTCAAATAACAGCATTCTAGTTGGAAGAGAGGAGGTAAGGGTTGTCCTTACAAATGAAATGGGAATGGGGAAACTTTTTCATTCAGCACGGTGTATAGCCTATCCTATTAAGGAGCGAAGCGCTGCTCACGTTAAAGCTACTGTGTTGACTGTAACTACACTACGATAATTTTCATTTTTCTCCCCAAAAAAAGCAATTCTAGCACAAGAGTCAAATAACCTTTTAACCTTATTTCCGCTAAACCTGACCTTCGCCCAACAGTGAGTTCTAGCTATGGGGAATTTGAATGAAAAGTGGGCCTTGAGCACTTCCAAATACTTGAGTGGAGTGCTCACGCCCTTTATCAAATTGATATGCTGACGCGTATAAACACTCAAGCGTATAAACGCGGAAAGTACGATTCCAAATACACCAACTGCGCTCAACAACAGGGGTTTCTACAGTTTCTACCAGTTCCAGTGTATCGTAGCAGTCAGTAGGCAGAGAAGGAGTCAAAGGCGAATCTCTCTTTGCCCCCCTCTTCAGTCAATGCTTTGGCTTTCGTCTCTTTTGCCCTTTTATGTGACCAGTTTTGTATGTTAGCGCTAGGGCTATTATTAGACTTTGGTTACATGAAAAGATAACTAACAGAAATAAAAAGAGAGCAGCCAAAACTAACATGCCACTCTACTTACATAGCACTGCCCCTATAATATGACAAAAAGTATTTAAACACCCCAAACGAATCCAATCCGATGAACGAGCTAGCAGCATGGCCCAACTAACTTTCCTTGGAATACAAACCCAACTAGACCTGATGAGCTCGAGGACACTGCTTGAATACATGCTCCAATCTTTCAAGAGATTGATTACATCGGGAAAAAGTACCAATCTGACACAAATGCCTCCTGAAACGCTGCTCATTGGCATTGGTAAGCAGCCGGTTCCAACACAACAACCACAAGAAGTCCCTATTTAGTTGATAAAAAGAATTACAGACTCTTGTGGGTAGATAAGTAGTATGCATCGTGTATACTGGGATTGACTGAGTCACAGACTGAATCAACGTAGCCCTGCCTTCCATCTCGCTAACTTAGTCTAGACTCTACTTAAAATAGAAGCATAAAGATTACTGCGTCTGCCGAAAAATAGGCACCAAAAAAGATCTTCCAAGATCAGTCACCTTAGAAAAACCACAATCTGAACTAATAGATGCTGATATTTCCCAAGGGAGATTATGGGAAGGAAAGATATCTTGGACTTTGCTGGGTGAATTCTTTGGCCTGAGCTTGCACAAAAAAAAGCTGCTTACAAGAGTCTGACCGAATTTGAGCAAGTGAAGCTTTAGCAAATAGAAGCTGGTCGAAAGTGAAAGTCAAGTCTTTAGATCGAAAGCCAATTCAAGTATCTGCTGCAGTGAAAATCCTTCTTTGAGACTGTATCATTGAATAGTCCCAGATTCAGAGTGAGAGTGACGGATGCTGTAGCAGCAGTGAGAGTCGGGGAAACTAAGTTCACATTGACTGTAACTGAGTAACTGATGAGTCACTGAGGTAACTAGCTGTACTGCGTAACGAACATTTTATCAGTTAGTGAAGGAGAACAGTAGGGATGAATTCTGCTGGATTTGGTAATTGCTCTAACTGAGTCTCTTGGGATTCGATTCGGGACCTTTCCCACCTCCCTCCGTTTTTAGAATGAATTTATTTTATCCTTTTTATTTTAAGCGTACTTAACCTGAACCCTGTCTATGAGTAAAGCAATCTTTGGAATCTTTCCTAATCCGCTTTCTCTTTTTCTTATGCCTTGGGAGCCCAGTCTTTAGGAGAAGCAGCTGCTCACTCGTGACTAAGGAATGAATGCCTGGTTATGTCAAACTATCCTAAATATATTGACCCTATCGGAGTTGGAGATAGGTACACGCGTAATAAAAGAAAGCTTTGACAGATCCATCGATCACGTTAAGTGCACATAGCCCCTTTATTTCGGTTGGTCGCTTTTCGCCCTACCTCTTTCGCTAAGACCCTTGTCCTGTCCCTAGATATAGCACGTTTAGGAACCTATCCTAGAGATTGTGTGCCAATCCTGTTTTCCATTCTCGCATGAAGCACATTGCCATTGATTATCATTTTGTGCGTGATAAAGTATCTAAATGCTTGCTTCAAGTGTCTCGTGTCTCAACCAAACCAAGGATCAACTCGCTGATGCTCTCACGAAATCATTATCCCAGCAACGGTTCTCAATCTTACGGTCCAAGATTGGTGTCTCCAATGAGAGCACCATCTTGCGGGGGCGTATAAGTGATAAGGGTCCAAGGTTTTCATCACCAGCAAAATCCTCTCTCAAGAGATAGTTTTTATCTCCACCTCCACAAATCTTGGCTAGATAACCAACTAACAGAGAGAAAGACTCTCCTGTAACTTAGGACTCTAGAGATATGGTTGTAATCTTTTCTTTTTTGTTTGAAATTGCCTAACATGTTGTATCATATACTATATATATATACTGTTTATACACAGTTGAGATCAATGTACAATTTTCCTTGAATCTCAACCATTCTGTTCTATTCTTATATACTCATATGATCCTTGGTGCTTTAGTAGGCGCAGGAATTACATGATCTACAGATACAGAGTTTCCTTCATCTGACCATAGACTAGAGCCACTTTTGATTCTGCAATGTTTTTTTAATTACTCCAGATTCTTTCATTTCCTTGTAAAGATCATTTCCTTCACGAGTACGCTCCCCCACTCCGCCGAATAGTCCGATTTTTCCTCCACGGCGATAGGGGGCTAAAAGATCTACTACTTTTATTCCTGTTTCAAAAATATAAAATTTTGTATCTAACTGTATAAAGGCGGGCGCAGATCTATGAATGGGGGATGTTGTGCGAGTATCTACAGGGCCTAAATCATCAACAGGTTCGCCAAGCACGTTGAAAATTCGTCCTAGAGTAGCCCTGCCGACTGGAAGACTTAGAGGAGCTCCCGTGTCAACCACTTCCATTCCTCTCATTAGACCATCTGTAGCACTCATAGCTACAGCTCTAACTCGATTATTTCCTAATATAAGAATTGCTGTACTTCACAAGTCACATTCATTTATTGACCGGTAGTCTCTACCTTGAACTACCAGAGCGTTGTAAATATTAGGCATCTTGCCCGGTCTTAGGTGTAGCCTTTCCCCCCGGCCAATGATTTGAGCGATACGTGTCCCCGGTTCTTTTTTTGCAAGTTAAACTTGCAAAATGGCTAGTCAAGCATAAGAGTAGGGATAAGCCCTGTAAGCCAATATGGATTTCTTTATCCTATAGAAGATGCTTTCCCATATATTTTTAGTGCTTTTAGATTCTATTTATATATAGTAGCCGGCCTAGTGGCTATCCTCTTTCCTGCAGTCCTAAGCTAAGTCCCTGTCCTTATCTATGGGCTGGAGATATGAGAGTTTTGGATTATGAAACAAGAGCATTCTAGACTTCTCTGTCTATAGCTCTCTCCTTTGTCTATTATATTAATGTCTAGGAGCAGTAATTTCATTGTTAGGCTAGCTGTCTCTTGCTTTAGTTAGTTGAAGGCTTCTGTAGGCTGGGCTGGACCAAAGGATCGTTCTCCTTTTCTTGAGCGTAAAGGATGTCCCACTTCCAACCTGTAACTGACTTCAATCTGTCTTAGTTGGTTGACGCATATATCTCTTTAATAATATGTTTAGGATTCAATCCAGCCCCAAGCGTACCTGGAGCTACCCTGTTTACCGGATCCAACCAACGATTAGAGGTATGCCCGTCCGGTGTCGGTCCCTCAAAATCTTTCAATATGGCGGCACCCCGCTTTCCAGGTGGCACTCAGAAAGAAAAAGCGGGATTCAAGCGATGGGGCCCTCCTCACCTCTCCCCACCCCTTTCTCACAGAAGCAACCAAAGTCAAGGTTACTCGCTATGAGAAAGGCCTTCCTTTCACTCCGCTACTTTGGACCCTCTCAAGCCAAAACAAAAGCCTGCCAGAAAGCTTTCCTTTCGGTCAGCTGCCCCTCAATCGCATTTGGGCGTTCTTTCTCTCTTATTGGCAACACCCACTAAAGGGGCATGAGCAAAAAAGACACCGGAAACAAGTGGGTAACCCCCAGGAGACGAGTTGATTCATGCAGTTATTGCATAAATCTTCGATTTGGTCTTGGAAAAGATTTTCCACAACCGAGTCCTTCGCCGGAGGAGTGGGGGTCGGAGCGACGGGCCCCGGGCGGGAAAGGGGGTTTGGTAGACCTTTTGGTTGACGCTGGTTTCAGAGCCAGCATCAGCCCCATACATCAACATAGAAGGAGCCTCATCGGCAGTTAGGATAGCCGCCTTGACCGACAAACCAATGTCTAGCCCAGAATTTGCCAGGACTATTCCAGTGAGTCCTCCTATGGTGAACAAAAAGATGAACCATTTCATAATAGAAAGAGCCCGCTGTAACTTGGGCCTTGTTAGATAGAAGCAAAAGAGACGCACTTGTATACCTAAAGGAAGGAAAAAAGTAGTGGAAGAAAATAGAAAGCAAGAAGAGGAAAAGGCATGACCAGAAGAATTGTGTGAAATAAGTGAATTTATCCAGTTGAGGCATGATTGATTGAGAAAGAATGATTCCCTCCGGACAGAAAGAGAGTCCCTTCATGTAGGAGTAGTGAGTGATATGTGGTTGGTTGTTGACCAACAGAAAGGAAGGATGCATGGGACTAGCGGGCATTGAACCCAACGGAGTGACTTTCATTCCGAGAAAACTTCGTTCGAATTGCATGTGTTGTGTTAAGCATATTATAAAATCTATCTCAAGCTTGCCCCCGATTTGGAAGAAATGCTGCTTTAGATCCCGCCCAGATCAGATCAAGGGCGGTCTATTTTTTTATCTTTCTAAAAGAGCGTTTACTACGGGTGCTCTTTAGGCTGTGCCGGGCTGTGCACTTCACATCAAGGTGACAGGATTCGAACCTATGGCCCTCTGTACCCAAAACAGATGCGCTGACCAGACTGCGCTACACCTCGTCTCACCCCCCTCAGCATATAGATCCACCCGATCGATGAAGACTCGAACCGAACTCGCCCATCCTTTTGGGCATAGGGACGCGAGAACCAATCCGAGTAATCAACCGCTTTTTTTAGAAAATCTGCCTCCAGCAAGATAGGGCGACGCCAAAAAGCCGTATAGTGCAGGAGCGCTCACATTTTTTTTTGCTTCCTCTTTCACTTGAATTAAAAAAAATCCGGCTCGCTCCCGGCTACCTGTCCTTTGGACCCAAAGCCCGCTTAGAAGTGGATTCGAACCACTGACACAAGGATTTTCAGTCCTTTGCTCTAACCAGCTGAGCTACCTGAACCACTTTCCTAAATTATGTTTTCTTCATCGAATAGCGCCCTACCTTACTTACCACTTGACTAGTCAGGGAAAAGCCCTTGACTAATAACTGAAAAGAAAGGGCTTTTTTCGTTCGTCAAGCTTTCGAGCAGCTCTTTCAACTGCCGCCTAATCTCCTCTCCCAACATGCTCAAGAACCGAGAGCCGCCCAGGGACTGCCGGAGGGAGCTTGCTTATCAAAAGAAGATAGGCCGGTCAAAACAACGCGCAACGGGCTCTCCGCTCACTAAGTAGGTAGTGCTTTTCTGTCCTCCGGGGGACTCCACCAACACACACCAAGAGGTTCTCTCTCTCACGTAATTTCGCCCGCCCGTTCCACTTCCGTGCCGGAGGAAATGGGATTCGAACCTACCTTTATTCAGATAAACTGATCGCTCTACCAACTAGCCTTCTGGGTGGGCTTAAGACACGGATTTGCTAGATCTATATACAACCTTCTTGTATCATGGGTTTTAATCCAATAAGAGCTACATAACCATGTAGCGTTGGGCTTAACCGAGACCAGACATCTGCTTTTACTGCCATTGGTTTTGTTCGTCGTGACGAAGTGACTGCCTCACACCACAATTAAGAATTGGCGCCGCACCCTAACCCTCTGGTCACTTCACTTGGCTTTCATGCCTGACTTGTTGTTATTTATACCCCGGTTTCTAACGGTTCACTTCGCTAGCTGCGGTCCCCTACTTCGGTGACCCTTTCCTTGCGGCTTGGCTTGCTTGCTCGCTAATCATTGGCTTTAGACAGCGATTTCTTTGATGTCTGTAGGATGAGAGTTCTTGCTTCATCCGTAGTTCTGCTGATTTAGGAGTAGGTCTTGGCTCTGAAGGCTTTTCTTCTCGATGCTTTGTCCTCTAGTCCCGCTTATTCTAAGTCTATGGTAGAGCTAGAGCCCGGGAAGGTTCTCCATGACAGACGAGAAAGGTTTTTTGGTCCCTTAGTAGTAATAGTAGTGACTCCCAGCCCCTTTCCTTTACAGAATAACAAAAAAGTTTATGAGTTGCATCCGAGGTTCAAAGCCCTGCTCATAGAAGGGATGGAGACAGCTACTTTTAGAATGAGAGAGGCATGGACCAATGCAATGGTGTAAAAAAAAGGCATTTATTTGGTCCAATCCAATCACAGCTTATTCCGCCTACACCTTCTTTGCCGAAAGCCCTTGTCTGTGGCTATCTTCTACATTCTCTGCCATCTTCCGTCATCCCCTTGATCGACTGTCCCTAAAGCAAAGAGCCAATGCCAGCGACTCTTCTAAGCCATAAAGCTATGGGCTAAGCGGGTGTCGAACTCATACCTTCTACGCTCCGTTCCTGGGATTGGCTAATGCCTTTCTCTTTCCGATAGGATATCCCGGTTCGTGCCACTTTCACGGCGGGATTTTTTTCCATTTTCTTCGATAAAGGGCTAGGCTAAACCTAAGGATTTCAAACCTTACCTTAGGCTTACGACTGCTTCGAGAGCATCTAGAGCAGGCCATTCCCCTATCTGTTAATTTCTGATTCAACTCGATCAGTCACCTGAGAAAAATCACACTATTGATAAATAGTCAGTTAGCAACTCATGAATGGAATAAGAGAATAAAGACGAGCTGGATTTACTTACGGAAAAGCTTGGAAACGAAGTCACTTATCAATCGATAACTATATGCGTTACACAACTTCGATTTTCAACAATGGAATAAAAACCTTCAAATTATAAGTCGAGAGACAAAGAATTTCGAATGGAATGAATTCGTATTCGTTACTGTCCAATTTATGTTATTTGTCGAGATTGGTCTGTAAGAACCATCGAGTCTTCGTCTCACTCGTATCAAATCCTAGCTACTCTAATGCTCGTGCAATTTAGCTTCTAAACCTCATGAACTCAAACTCATTAGTTCGCTCTGGATCTTCTCAATTCATCTTTCAGCTTCATTGCTCTAAAAGCAAGCCTTGAATGAATTTAGAAATTGCTTAACTTAATGGGAGAGAACACCGGGCTTGGTTCCGTACTCCCTCAATCCAAGAAGGAACTCCACAAGCAAGGAACCCTTACCGAGCATATTAGCGAAAAGGCTCATACAGAGGCAAGGAGGCCAAAAGCTTTCTTTATTTGTTAGCTTCCCGAAGAGAGGAGATGCGTCTTCGAATCAACCCTTGAACCTAACCCTCGGAAGGAGGGTCTTGGCTTATTCCCCGATCGGATTGAATGGACAACTGGTGACCTCGGGTGAGGGGCACGAAGGGAAGGGTATAATCCGTATTGCTTTCCAGTCTCACCCAAGAGTCCCCGAAAGGGCCACTTGTAAGTAAGACTCTATCTTAGATTCTATTACTATACTATTTTATTAATTGATGTATGTAGTTTC
Organism: Vigna unguiculata; assembly: GCF_037176805.1. NCBI lineage: Eukaryota > Viridiplantae > Streptophyta > Magnoliopsida > Fabales > Fabaceae > Vigna > Vigna unguiculata. The sequence goes on along the minus strand of NW_028197122.1, from coordinate 27,354 downwards.
ATAGAATAGAAGAATTACGGGAATGGAATTCAGGCTGAAAAGCGCGAGACACAGAGTCAGGGGTTTACAGAAAGTGGAATGGATAAAGAGAAGAGGTCGACTAGGGCGCCCACTCAGGGAAAAAGAGACAAATAACCACCAGCGGCTCCACCGAGTTTCCCCGGTAGCCTACCAGTGAGAACTACTAGGCGGTAAGGGATCTAGTCGAATTCAAGCAAAAGAATACGTCGAACCCATGCATGCTACAAGAAAGCTTGTATTTCCGTCTGGTCCAATAGATGTAACTGGCACCTTTCAGGTCGAGTCTGAAGCCATCTCTCATGCCGGACGCTTCCTCTTTTGTGCTATTCCTCATCTTGAAATCCATGCTGAACACATGGAATTCGATGCTTTACTTCCTCATTCTAAGTCCATGTGGACCTCCAAGGAACGTCAGCCAGAAAAAGGTTCAGCACGACCCTGGTTCAGGTGGAAATACTTTCAAACTACGCATCCACTCACACTAGGATCGTCAAAGTGAAGAAAGCTTCTTTTCAGCCTTGTTCTCTGTTTCGTGGTCAAAGTTCGGAGCTGCGGAAATCTTGCCTCCTGTTCATAGGGAAGATCCTTGTGTGCTGGTATCAACCGAGAAAGAAAATATCGAGCTTGAGAGCTCCCCTATTTGAATGCAAGGACCGACTCCGGTTGGTGCGCAACCATGCCTGTTGTTGTGTGTGATGCGAGGTTATGCAAATAAAGAAAGAGGACTTATAACACTATAATAGATTCAGGGCCTAGGGTCCCATACCCGGGATAAGACTCACTGCAATTGTCTATCTCAAGTCCTTTATCGAATGAAAAGTCCTCATCCTCAAGGAAATAAAAAAAAGGAGTGAACCTTAGCTAGGTTGGCTCCTAGGCTAAAGCAACTGTACAACAGGCGATGCCTCGCAGCGGTGACCAACAAAGCATTATTGAAAGAAGACAACAATCGTCCGGTGGAGTAGCCCTTTAGTAGACCTCCCCTCAGCCTCTCTACTCATACAGAGGGAGGGGAAAGAGACGGATGCTACTACCAATACCAGGTACCGGGTGAATCATACATATCTAGCTGGAACCCTTATCCTCATTTCAAGTCGAATCCGAGGCTTGGCACCTTTAGTTATCGAGATATCCACTTGGTGATTGAATTCTAATTTGTTGTTTTCAACTAGAAATGGAACTACTAATACATCTGCTCTCAAAGTCTCACAGGGAGTCATTCAGATTGGCCAATCTTCCTTACTCAAATGGCACTGGAACTTCAGCTGCCAAAGGAAACAAATGCTCAACACATGCCTCCTATTGGAGAAGCTTCTTTCATTCATTTCCCTTACCAGCCGGGACATCTGCTCCTCAAATGGTAACTTCACTCTGCCCCTCAAGCTCCGTTTGGTTCATCATGTGGACAATTCCTCCACAATCAATCTTCTTGTCTGGAAATGCATGCTTTTATTAAGGGGTTATTTACCCCGTGGCTTACCCGCATTTATCTTGGTATACCTACCTGTGTGCCTCCTAATTCCGTGAAGTCCTTGGAGCATGTGCGATTTATTCAGCGGACGATCAGGCGAGATGCTAATTGGAGAAGGACTAACCGGACCAGCCTTCCCGGAAAGCACGAGCATACAGATTCGAAGTGTTCGTTCGGAGATTCCACTATACCTTTTTTTCACTCGGGAAAGCCACTCTAGCCTATACTCTTTGTCTTGAATCACAGAGGAAGGACAACAACTATCAAAACTGGAAATGCACCTGGAACCACACTCTATGGCACACACCCCTAGTTGTAGTAGACGAAGATGGTCACCTAGGATAGGCAGACAAACCTGAACCTTAGAAAGTTGCCGGCAGAGACGCTACGGGAGAACCGCCTAGGATGGCAGACTCGATCATCTCTTTCAAAAATGTGGGTTTGTTCATTTCGAATCGGTCAAGGGTTCAGACAGGAGATGTGCTTTAGCAAAAGAAGCTTGGGCACATCCTCCAATAAAGCTAAAAGGACTATATAAAGTGTGGGCACCAGATCCACTCAGTGAGGCCGGGAAAGACTTTTCGTCCGATTCCGATATAGTAGTGTTTCAGACTTAAGCTGTGGGATAGACTCCTTCAAATGGAAAGATAGGTTATATATAAAGAATTAGCCAGTACAAGCTGTGGCACCCATCCCGACTGGGAGTGGAGTAGCCAGGAAGAGGCACCGAGGAGGTTATGAAAGAACAGAAGCTGAGAACCTGCAGGGACTCCGGTCTAAGGCCTTGGCTGACGTACGATCCCCGCGAAGCTCCACCGGAGCTATTTAGACAGATTTTTTTGTCTTCACTTTGGAGTAGGTAAACTGTGAGGCAAGGAGATGGCTTTTTAGCCAAAACAGTGTGGGTAGCCTGCCCCAATCAAGCGTAGCGATCACTGAACGATTGATTCCTCTTCTTATTTAATTCTATTCTTCATCTGTAGGTTGCAATCCGTATTCTTTCTTTTCTCGATCTACTGCTTGCTTTCGCTTACCTAGATTGAAGAAGCGCACTCACACCCAACTACTTAAACTGGGTCGGGACCAATCATGTTGATTGCCTATCCGACCCAGCTCTAACAACTGGTTTGGTTTTTGAATCACAGACTTTATCCTCTCAATCGGAGAGGCCTCTAGTCCCCAGTTCTATTATGAAATCCTTTTTTTTTCTTACCAAGGTAGTTGACTTGCTTACTTGTTAGAGTAAGGAAAGCAGACATTGCGGATCTTCACTTCAATCATAGGAAGCAGAGAGGACTGGATCTGGATACCGTAAGGCACATGCAACAACACGAAAAGCGTCGGATAAGGGGATGTGACCATGAAGAGGTTGGGCTGGTTTTGAGCTGCACTTAGACCGATTCTCTCTTTCGGTAGCAGACACCGGGATAGGCTAGGATGGGAAACCTTAGTCGATACGATAGGACTGGTTTCTTTGAAAAGCAAGGCCTGGGTCGAGAGCCCATTTCATATTATCCGGTTCCATTCCAGATCGAGCGAACCAATTGATCTTTCACCGGGGGGAAAGCTGCAGGAACTGCAAACGGAGAGATCGGAAAAGGAAAGGGTTGTAAATGAAAAGAGCTTGGCCGGCCAGGAAGAAGGTATGGTATAATATATAGTTACGAAAGGCACTGCGCTTACGCATTCACCAGGTTCTATCTCTGGTTCACAAGCCTACTTTCTTCCAGTTGAGAAGATGCATTTGCTTCTCGGGAGCAGAGCCTGTTTTTCACTTTCCTGGAGTGTTGAAAAATGAGCTTCCAGATGGATGAAAGATGGGAGAGATAAAGAATTTATATCGAAAGGAGTCAGATGGTACCGGTCTTTCTTTTGTCGATCCGTTGTCTCAGTAACGACTTTCATCCCCATGGCTTAAGTGCCATTCGGTTTCAATATACCGTACAGAGGTTCATATATGACCTTCTGTAGGATTGGAGGGGTAGGATAGTTGTCTCTTGGTCGATTGTCAAATCGCCGTTCTCCCAGTCTTGATAGGAAATGGTTGATTTGGCTGCGCCCGTCTTTACCCATTGATTTATGGCTGGGACGAGGAATGCCTTTCAATCCATATCTCCGAGGTTATTTGTTCCACTTTTGTTTCTCAAAAGTCGGCTTTGACGGCGCCTCAACGAGAGACCTTACCTTCTTCATAAAGACTGAACCCGATCCACAAATAACCTAAGGATGACAAAGGGCTCGCCAAAGAAGTGGCAGATTTGGATGGCAATAAATCAAAAAAGATTCTGTATTCAATGCTCAAATTCCAGCTTCAAGCGTTCTGCAGCTCATAATCATATTCTGAAAAATGAGGCGTGGAAAAAGGGCAACAATTCTGTCCAATAACACCAAAAACATCATTCAAGTCGAATCTTAGTTAGACTCGTTAACCAGCCCCTTTCTTTTTCTATGAGATTTCGTTAGCTGCCCACCGAGGTAAAGGAAATAGGCAGGAAAGAAAAGAGAATTTTACTGGGCTCTATTGAAATTCAAATACTATAACTATAGCTTTCAAACTTCCTTAGCTTGCGTTTGTATTTGATGGACCCGAAATAGAATCCTTCTTTTAGGCTTTCAAAGCTACTGGCCCGGGAACGACAACTTCCACTGGATTAGATGTAGGGGAAGGCCCAATGGAACTGGCTCTTATAAGGTCTCACACAGACTCAGAGATTGCCATTTGATTTCTTCCTTTCCTGCCGGATTTCTTTTATCAGCTTGAAAACTTGTTAGCCTTACCTTAGGGCTGTAATTGGATTAAGTGAACTCCCTATTCTAGTATTCCTACAAGTAAAGTATATTATACTCCTTATAGTATACAAGCCCGAAAGAGGTAGAAGGAAAGGAAACTCCCACTTATACTCCATGGGCAGGGATGGCGTCCAGGTTTCTGATAAGGGGTGCATCGCATACGGACTTTGACGCCTTTCCAAGAATAGTGGAACTCGATTTCTTCGATCCTCTCTTTTTCCATCATCTTGGTTTCGAGTTCTTTACGATCTTTTCGGTGCAAGATCAAGGCGTAACAGAGATAGACGATGTATAAGAAACCCAGGAATAGCCACCATCTTTGATTGTCTTGAAATACGCTATCCAACCAGTTCCACATTGATTGCTATGAGAAATCCAAATTCCCTCCATAAATAGAGTCTTTCTTGCACGGAGTAGTTAGAACTATAGATGTGGTTGGTTGTTGACCAACAGAGAAAGCATGGGAGAAAGATGCACAAAAGAAACTGGAACTTACCAGCTGGATTGATGGAAGTGAGTGGGGTATTGGGCATAATCCCGACCAACGAGGAGATCTTACTTAAATGGGAGGCGGAGCACGGTATATGTTTAATCTCGAACCGATTGAGGTGGGGATAGACACCTGATTGAAACCTTCTTGACGACCTCGTTCCTGTTCTGTAGACAGGCACGGAAATCGAACACTGTCACTGGGCGCATTGTGAAGCGCTTAGCCGGGTCAGCCATTCAAAGACAGCATTTTCCTGACAAGCACTGGTCACTGAATCTGAACTAAGCACCGGACAAGTACGAACAACCAGAGAAGAGCGGCCGGTTGGCTGCTTTCTTCTAGAATGTAATTACTCGATCCATCTGAACTAACCCGGACGGGAACGGAACAGTCAGAAGCTTTGAAAACTGAACTACTATAGCTAGAGCTTGCCCTACGGAGAGCGGAAAGGACTCAGTTGGTATCCGAATTTTATTGACCAAGGGAAAGGTGCTACACCCGTTCTTCCTTCCCTCTGATGCTGCCCCCTAGATGGGCCAAGCATGGGATGAAGATGATGTATGGGTGTTCTGTCTTTCTGCTCATCCCCATACACCCTTCTATATTACAAGATATATTATTTTAATCATTTGATTGATGAGAGTGGCAATGACATAAAATGTGAAAATGCTTTGGCTTTGTGACCTCGTTCCTTTGTCTCACGCACTGCTACTGCTTATCGAACTCAAAGAAAGACCATCCTCCCACTCCTTCTACAGGCTACAGGCAACGACACATTATCTATTTTCATCTCTACATACAACAGAAGATCTCGTTTTGAAAGCATATGAGCCCTTCCTAAGGTCATTCAAGGAAACGGACTGCTTTTGATGGGTATCAAGATTGTTGAACAACAAGGTAAAGTGCTGTGAACCTCCTGTCTTTGACACTACGAACCTAGCTAGATTCTCTTTCAGCTGGAAAGAGTAAAGAAAGGCTGATCTCCTGTGGTTGTTTATTCACTCACCGGCTATATATAGGGAAAGGGAGACTCCTATCCTACAAGTTACTTCCCTCTTCGACCTGGTCAGCCTTTAGTTGTTTTTGGGTGTTATCCATCTCCACCTCCCAGCAGTGAGATCTTTCTTTATCGTATCTGTCTATTGAGGGAAGAACAACCAATGCATATCCTAAGCGATTCAAAGACTAGCTTTCTGCTTTCTTCTCGGAAGGGCGTAACTCATACACACATTCTTATTGAATGATGTCTGCTTCTGTTCTTTCTTTGACTGCTTAAGATTGTTGACCAAGGTTCACGTGCTTCACCCTCCCTGACTTTGAAACTACGAACCAAGCAATCTGATCTTTCAGCGTAACAAGTAATGGAAGGTTGTCCCTGATGTTTGGGATGATGAACCAGCTGTGGTAAAAGGAAAAGATTAGATTTCATCCATCTGGCTCAGCCCATTAAACCCTACTATACCATACCATCTTATTGGAATCTGAGTGAACCGGAACATCCGATACGAGAACAGATCAAAGAAGGTCTCTCACTGAGAGGCGCTAGCAGGGTGTGATCATATCAGTTTGTGTTGTTTTCGTACTTGATTGAAGAAGGACGGGCTAAAAAGCCTTGCCTACCCTTATTATTTATTCTCGAATTCAATCTGCTTCTGTCCGTTAATGAATTGACAAAAGGGCTAGTGCATAGAGTGTGATGAATCTCCATCGAGGGAGTGAAATCAGTCTGTCTTGTCGACTGTCAGTGATTCGGTATTCTATGGACCAATGGAAGTGCTAAACCCTTTCTTTGACACTAGTTAGCGAACTGAGAACCCAGAGCTAGAGACGGAGATGCTCGATAGACGAACAGAACAAGTCCTCATTTCCTTTATGTCCTAGGAGCCTAGATTCCATAGATGAGTTCCCTAGGTTAGGATGCCCTAGATCGGTGACCATTAGCGATAGAAGCTCTTTCCCGGCTAAGCGCCCTATTCTTCTTCTACTGGAACAGAGATTGAAGCCAAGGAAGAGGGCAAAGCCATTCAATCAAGTGGGTATAGCGCGTAGAAGGCATGCCGCAGGCTCATTTCAAACAAAAAAGAATTAGTTAGTGGGCATAGACCGATCCATCCTATTCTTCATCTACGGGAAAGCATCCCAAGATAGATCAATTGGCTTCGTAGCTTGGTGCCGAGGGAAAGAAAGTAGGACTCCATTCTCATTCTAGTGGTTAGAGCACCTCCCCTCCATTCCATTCTAATGATATTAACATCAATACCCTTTGTTAGCCATCTCTGTGAGTTCAATCCGGGGAAAGACCTCTATTTGGTAGTTCATCTAAGGCTTTTTCATTCTCTATCTAGCTATCTCGCATCAGTCCAATCAACAAGCATTCCTTTTCCTCTTCGCTAGCTGTAAGCAGATCCAGAAAGGTTCCTTGGTGTTCTATTCATGGAAGGCTGCTCATTCTTGTTCTCTCTATCCTCGCTACCAACACGCAGTGAACTCATCAATGCTTCCTTCTTCTAATTACCCCCGGGAGAGATAGATTGGTTCTCTATTCCCAGCAATCAATCAAGGTAGCTATCTCATCCATCTGTAATTACTTTAACAACCCAAGGGGGCATGGATCAGACGATGATCCGCACATAGAGATGAGTGAGTCCTCATCATCGTGATTGACTTGAAGAGATAGCAAGTCAGGTATCTTGAGATCGCTACGTTCCATGAGTGCCCGCTCCCCGAGAGCCACTCTCTCCACTGCGCTTACTGTAAGTTGATGAAGATGGATGCCATGTTTCATTCCAATGAGCTTTCTTATTGATTCTATCGAGATTCTCTTTTTACATATGTCTGGGGCATTCCATTAGCACTACCAAGCATTCCTTCTTCAACTACGGTGAGTTAAGATAGGAGTCCTTTTGCTCCCGTTAGACAAGCAAGGGCGAAATAGAAAAATCAAAAAGCTCCGTCTGGAAAATCAGAGTAGGCTAGGGCGAGAACCAATAGAATATAACGAACAAAGGAATGGGTCTTCACCACAGGCTGGAAAGCAAATCCATCAGGTACCCTAGAGCAATGAGTCTTCGATGCCGAGTTCTTGATGGGCCGAGAAAGAACGATGTCCGGCATGGATGCCTTCTCTTCCCCGAGCTACAAGGACAAGGAAGCATTCTTTCCATGTGTCCTATGGGAAAATGAAGATGGATCATTTGATTCCACTTCTCCGTTCTAGGACATCCTTTTAGCAGAATGAGTGGGAGGCTAGATCGATGCTTTCCCAGTAGATCGATATAGAGAATCAGAGGACTCACTCTATCCAATAAACCGGTAGAAGTCCCACTAATAGAGTGGTGATCTTCCCCTTCCCTTAGGGGTTAACAATACAAAGATTCCACAGAAGCAGAATAACAAGTCTATAGGTCATGAAGGCATCTGGGATGCTGGCTTTGACGAGTAAAGGCAGTTCCTCTTTCTTTCAACAAGGGTTGCGGACAATGCCTGTTCTTCTTCTTTGATGATTCAATTTGTAGATGTCCCAGTGGACAGATCAAACAACGAAGCTCTTTCTCGATGTCAAGAGCATAGATGACATCTTTCTGGTTTGCTTTGCAGTTAGGCCTCTTTGTTTGGTTACGGGTCTCTCCCCTCAGAATGGTATCTGATTCAGGATAGCCTTTTGCCTGGCCGGTTTCCCAACCTCTTCCCACGCCCGGAGGCTTTTAGCTTCTTTCTCTTTACTTTAGTAGCTCGTGCTGATCTGGCTCAGCGAGGCCTTGATCCATATATCATTGAAAAAGGGTAGCTCACCCAACCGGAAAGCACCCCGTAAAGGCTGCTAGGGCTAGGGAGAAAACATACGAAGAATCGAAGGAAGAACTCCCAATGGAAAGAAATCTTAGCTATACAGCAAAGCAACTACTCTTCCATAATGATGGGAAGAGAGTGAAGAACAAACTCAAGTCAAACACACTCTTATGTTTCAATTAGGACTGTCCCGGGCAAGGATGTGAGCCGGTTGCCCTTTTCTGTAGACACTGATATGGAACCGAAGACTGACTCTGTGGTCACTGAATCTGAACTATAACCAACCGGCAAGGACGAACCAGAGAGATGAGCCTGATTACATTCAATAGAAGCCTAATGGAAAGAAGTCCCTTTACCTGATAGATAATGCTTGATCTTTGTTTCATAATGGTATAGAGATCCCGTGTTGAGAAACTGACTCCGTCAGAGCTATAGTGAGAATCATAGTTGATACCATTATCACATAGTGTTTCTTTTTTTCTACATTATGAAGTTTGAGTGGGTCAAAAGGATGATAGGGGAAAGAGAATGCCCCAAAGATGAGCATGGGCAGGTGCCCAGCCACTGGGAAATGAAAATGAATCCAATTCAGATGCCAGTTTCGGGCTCAATCCTTCCATAAGCCTTTTCGTCGGAAATCGGATTCGAGACTGATTCCAGAGTCATAGACATCTGCAAAGGCATCAAGCCAGTCTGTCCTTTCCGCTAATTGCTTCACGAACTGCCTTAGGAAGAGTCAAAGCCAGGCAACGATTCCATCTGGTCTAGTGACTTAGATTCCCAGGCTATCAGCCTACTCATTTGGCATGGGAACTAGCCTTAGGGTACCAATATCGCTCCTGTCTCTTCCGTATAGGGGAAAACAAGGAGGACTCATGATTGGCATTACTGATTGGAGAATGAAGAATGCTTGGCATGGGCCTACTACTTCTATTGACTTGGATTCCTTTTCTATTGCTTCTCTCGCTTCCTATGGAGTCAAAAAGGCTGTCAATCAGGCTACTTTTGACTGCCATATGAATGCACACCCAAGGGAAAGAGCTTCCAATCTTGTTGCTACTCTTCCATAAATGGTAGTTCAATAGATGCTTCGTCACTTCCATTCTACTACGTAAGGGGAAAGTCACATCTATGGGAATCTCGCTACGAAGGAGCACATCTCAATCTGTCTATTCCAATCTATGTTCTTGCATCTCCGATCTAGCTACGGAGATTGATGGTAGGTACTCTGACTTCTTCTTATTCTATTTAGAGTGCATAATAAGGGTATAAAGTGAGCCTGTGAAAGAGCTTCTCTGAGTGATCTAGCTTCTGTGAGTTCCCTTCTTCTTTCTTTTTTTGTATAAGGTCTTGACTCGAAGAGGGAGTCGATTCACGTACTTCACCATTTCCCGGGTCGTTATCGCCTTTCCCCGGTTCAGGGTATGGGTTCTTTCTCTATTACGAAAGTCCCGGTGTGAACTCCCCTACTGATCTGACTCCAGCAGATTATATAGAAGCCAATTCTCTCTCTCGATCTACTTGACCGACAAGAGCTCTGAATGAATGAGCAATTAGTTTGATTCTAACTATTCAAAGCAGAGGAAATGGAATCTTATATAGCCTATAGCTATAGGGCTAGGCTCCGCTCCTCGCTCGAGCTACCAGCTTTCTTAGATTTCATTCCTGTTGACTAATCCGAGTCCTTGAGAGCTTAGACGTCAGCGGGGAAGAACTCCTAATTTCATCGGCTCCTCCTCTCTTGCCCTCTTGCTTGATGGTATCCAGTTGAAATGGTTGCTGGATTGCCCCTAGTTCAAGCTCTAAGTCAAGCATTCACGCACCAAAGACCTCTGACTACGCTCCTGAGCTCTATCTTTCTCTGTTATATTGATGGAGATAGAATCAGGAAACGCAGCCCGAAAGAGTTCATTGGCTGAGGCGTAAAACCGGCCTCTTCCTTTTCAATCAGAGGTTCCCATCCCACGGCCTCAAAGAAGGAGGCCAGTTAGCCGCAAAGTCGTCAGAAAAGAAAGAATAAGAATCGAGCTATTGAGATATGCCTCCCACCCGAAAGAGAAGAAGACGGAAAAACATAAGGGGATCTTTTTTTTTTTATTTGGCTTCCATTGTCTTGCTGAACTGCTTTTCCTGTTGAAGCTTTTACGGGGGCTTTTGCTCATGCCGATTCTGAATGCTTTCTCATGATAATATGAAATATCTCTTTTGTGTCCATTCCCCGAGACGAGCACAAGACAGTGGAGATTCGATCTTGTCTTCTTTCGCTTGGTTTCCCCAGGTGGTGCGGTTGGGGAGTAGAGAAGGCTCGTCGAGACCTCGATGCCGGGTCGTTCCAAAGTGACTTGCTATTGCTGCTGCAGTGCATCTTGTTCATCATCCAGGAATTTATTTCTAATCTTTGCCTTCCTTACCAGGAATTGGATTCGAACCAAGTATAAGATATTATAAATGTCGGAGAATACCGGGTATTAGAGTTTTTAGCATTAACACGATTAAATCTTATTTTTTCCTAGCCGATTCTTCCCTTCCTTCTCTTCTCACTCCCCGGGTTTAGCTCCCGACTGGAGGGAGAGGGGCAAGGCATTAGGGATAGCTGCTTTCGTCTCCAGTAATGGATAAGGTGGTAGTGCAAAATTTAAGAGTAGCCGTAATGGAAGAACTTTTTGCTTGGTTGTCCGGCCCTCTTCACCGATCTCCTAGCCCTACGAATCAAACATCTCCGGGCATCTGGTTTCAAAGATAGATTGGTTAGTCGCCTTCTGTTCATTCTTACCCCTTACTACCGGACCCCATTGGTTAAGTTGGGGCAGGAATAGCTATCGGACTACGATCACAGGCCGGGCCGACCTTCCTTTATTCTAGTCCAGTTGGAGAGGGAAAAGCCCCATCCGTTCCAGAAGTCGCAGAGAAATGGAAGGCTTAAATACCAAAAACTACGGAGGCATGATCTAAAAATGGGTAAGCCCGGTGGTTCAAGTTGAGCCTAGCCAACAACCAACATCAGCTTCTAGGGATAGTAGGAGCTCCAGTTGCTCCAACCATTCTAGTGAACCGGTCGAGACCAGCAGCTATGAATACCCTGTGCCGGTTGTGCGAAGGCAGCCTCAATCAAAATCAAGAAAAACGTCCTCCTAAGGAAAGAAAGCTGATTCACCTCTACCCAGTTAATCCCGAAGGAAGCTTCCCTGAGAGAGCTGCTATAAGATAAGCTCTTTTTCCATTTAGTTTAGAGAGAGTAGCTTGCTTTCCACGGTCTGCTATTCCTTTCCTCTAATGACTAAATTGAAAACCTACCGAAATGGCTCTTTAAAGAAGGGCTTTATTCACAGGAAAATTGGGAGAGGGTCGACCAGTCCATTTATCCTCCCACCACTCACCCAATAAAGCTCAGGAGTTCAGGTGCTTTAGCTGCTTGAAGCCCGATCGTCAGTAACTTCCACCTAAGAGATCTTGTTTTTGTCCTTCTCGGGTTCCAGTCCAATCTTCTGCTGCAACCTTTGCCTCTATCTCTACTTCTGGGTCTCGATCTCGAACTCAAACTGATGCCTAGCTCTTCTAGATGCTGAGACGCGGGGACATGATACTGACGGCCGGGGACCGCTGAAAGATCAGATGATCTATCTTCCTTTGACTTCCCCCCTTCATGAAGGAGTATAGTAAGGCCCCCAACAGGGTCAATGCCATGCAGCCGAGCAGGCACCGGTCAGAACTCAGCACCAAGCCGAGCATTCGCCGCCGCCCGATCGCTTGAATCTATTCCCACCTTCACATGCTTGCTGGATTAGAGGTGGGCTTGCTAGCGTCTTGCTATTGGCTTTCTAGATAAGACGGCTTGGCTTGGAGCTAAGGTGAAATTGAACAATCTGAACAACTACCTTTAAGACTTGAAGAGAGAAGAGACCTCCGCCCACCCACCATGCTACGCGAAAGCTGAACTTCAATAAGTAGAGCCTTTACGCCTTTAGTAGCCCATTTATCTGTGGAAGGGTTTTGGCCCCGGGCCACAAGTTGAATTACTTTATTTCAGCAAGCAATTAGGCCTCCCAGAAAGGAAAGGACATGTACCAGCTGTACGAGAGGAGAGCCGTGAGCACTTTTTCCTAATTAAGATGAGTGGGCCTACCTATCTGATGTTGCATGCTCGGATTGTTCAGCCTACCCTTTCTTTCTTCTTCTTATGCCAAGGCTTCAGAATCATCGAATTCCTTTCCTGATGCCGAAGCCTTTCTTTCGCCTCCTTCCCTGCTGCTTAGTCTGTTGATTAAGATGTGGGCAGATGATGATTTTGATTGAACTTATACTTATACGCCCACCAACTTCCACCTTAGCTTTCACCAACTAAACGAAAGGGAACTGCTGGCACAAGTCAGATTTTCACTGCGAACTTAATAAAGACTTCCTTACCGGCTACGCACTAGGATCCCCGGTACCAGATCGTACCATCATAAGCGACTACCCTTTTTGGTTGTGGTGTTGTATTTCCACAAGGAAGAACTTTATTTGAAAGTTCTTTCCCTCAGGTACTTTAAGCTTTCGAGAGAGATAGAGATGGCCTGCTTTATTGGAACTTCCTACGTGAGAAGGCATTCCCCCAGACCGGCTATACCTCAGCTTATATCCTTATATTCTAACCACTTTAAGTGAAATATCTTTAGAGAATAACTGAACTTGTAAACTGGATTTGACCCTTGGGTCATGTGCCCTTGAAGTGACCTCCTTTCAAAGACCCAGAAGTCTTCGACTACCTTTACTTTGAAGAATAAGATTTAGCCATTGGTTTGGCTACCACTCTAGTGGAGCACCGTGATAAGGCGCCTATTACTTACTTATTTTTCATGATCTCAAGACGACTTAAGCAAACCGATTAACAAAGGGATTTCGTGGTATTAAGGCTCATACGCTCGACCAAGAGTAAATGGGGGAAGCAGGTTTTGAGGCGAATGTCATGAAAGAAAAGAAGGGCGCGGTTCCGTCGGGCTAAGGTAGCCTTTTTTATTGAATTCCAAACCAATAGACTTCAGTCTTTATAACTACTTACTTATACAGCTTGATCTACTACGAAAGAAGCTAGACAAGATCTTATCGGGGGCACGGCCAGCTAAGGCTATCCAATAAATAGGTAAGCGTCTTTTTCCGATACTCTTCTTCTTTCTTATGGTTGATGTGATGGAAGCTAGGGTCATCGGCTATAGCTTCTAAAGTTACAAGCTGTTCAGCAAGTGATTTCATTCCCTTTTCTCGTCAGTGATCGATAGCTTTCAAGAGGGGCTTTCCAATGCGGCATTCACAAGGTTGAGTGAAAGAATACAAAAAAGAATGACCCAAGGGGGACGAGGCTATTCTCGCCTCACTTGAGCGGGTAGGAGCTGCTTCTTCCTGATTGGTTAACCAGAGAAAAGATTGTGGATCAATGTTATCCGAAAGAAAAGATCTTTTGATGTGCCTCTTTCGGTTGCTATCTAGCTTTACCGAATGAAGTTAGTCACCTTCCTTTTCCGCTTTCAGACAAGTAGCTAAGTCGTCTTAATCCAGCGACGAAAACTCTAGTCTTCCCTACCGGTGAATTCATTGGTGTGTATTATAGTGAAGAATGAAAGTATGCGCAAGAAATAGGCTATCAGATCATTCCTCTCTCAGGCTACTTATTTGAGAAGATGAAGAGTCCTTTTGAGGACTATGTTTCCGATATATTTAAAAGCAGACAAGAAGCTAAGAAAAGAGGAAATGAAGCTTTATCCTATATTTACAAGATCCTGTTGAATTCACTATACGGTAGATTTGGTATTAAACCTGAAAGCACAATCACTACCATATGCGAGGAAAATAAGTATAACTATCTGATTCAGAATAAAGATTTCAACATAGCTAATAAGCTTAGCGATAAAGACTATATTCTATCTGACTTAAATAATAGAGATGATGCCACCGACTGGGCTCCTCCAAGGTTATCCGCTGTACAACTAGCAGCTGCGATCACAGCTTGTTCGCGTATTCACATGTATAAATCTATATATAGAGAAGATTGTTACTACACAGATACGGACTCCGTCGTTCTTAAAAATCCTATTCCTGAATGAATAAGAGATATCTTAAGAATTAGGTAAATCTAAGTTAGAATACAATGTTAAGAAAGGTACCTTCTTAGCACCAAAGAGTGATTTACTTGAGCTTCCAAACGATGATATTATCAAGCATAAGGGTCTTGCCAAAAAATTAGTCGATAAAGAATGGTTTGACTTACAATACGAATACATTTGAAATCCAGAGAAGCAAAATGAATTCAATAAAATGAAGAGAACTGTGGAATCACACTTCCACATAGATTGGAAGAATCTTATCATAATGAAAAGTAAAAAATAAGTTAAACTTTCTATCGATACGGGTACCAAGAGGACACCAGTTAGAGATGATAAGAATAATAGGGTTATCACAATACCATTGAATGTGAAAGACTTATCTAATCTAGAAAATAGGATTATGCTACAAGAATATAAGATTCAGAATCAAGAGAATCTAATTAAGTCAAAAGATGATCAGATTAAGTTACTGGAATCTCAATTAAAAGAATATGAATCACTTCAACATGATACTCTAGTGAAGCTTCCAATAAAGAAAGATCAGAGTCCGTCTTCAAAAGATGATCCAGTTGAGGCCCTCTCCACACATCCTGCAGATGAACCCAAGCTATCTACAACCAAACAGAAAAGAAACTAAGACTATATAATAAGAAGACTCAATAATAAGAGGAAGAAAAAAGAATACAAAGCTAAGAAAAAGAAGAAGCCCGGTTAAGCTCAATTACATCAATCCAACCTGGAGAGTAGCGTAAAGGGTATTTACTCGATGAGACGAAAGATGCCCTCATAGCACTACTTCTCTGCGGTTCGAAGGTGCCATCCATGGCGAAGAACCGCCATCAACCTATCATGGACAGGGGCTAACAACCTCTGATTGACGTAGTTTCCTATGCGGGTTGATAGGGAAGAAGAAAAACCGAAGATGAGTGATCTGCCCTAGTTGATGAGCCAGAAGTGGGCGTAGTTTAACCGATATCATAGAAGTACTAAATACGAGGGAATCCTGTAATTATTCTAAGATAAGTGCGCCCTTCGTTGCGAGGTGAATTAGACCGGTACCGGAGATGTGGAAATAGGTAATGGGATCTGGTCTTTTGACCGACAGAAATGCGTAGGAAGCGGTTCACTCTTCGCCAGAGTAGTGTCGCATAAAAAGCTGCTCCCCTTCGATATAAGCGGAGTTCCGGAGTACAGGCCCCAGGTCTTTCCTTTCCTGTATGGCAGGAAGTCCCTCCAGGTTGTCTGGTTAACCGGGCTACCTATTCAAAGATGAACTAATTGCCTTTCTTTGGTTTCTTCTAATGGCAGGCCTGTCCCTCCTCTATCCCTTCCGGGGTACCTCTTCATCTAGTATCAGACGATTCTATTGATTTCTTCTCGGTGTAAAACAAAGGGGTCTATCCCTAGGACTCTTTCTCGTGAACTAGGGTCAAGTCAATAGATGGATCGCCCTTTCCTGTCCTGGAAGTGGATCCCAAAACAAAGGTTCTAAGAGTCAAGTAATAAATGGCCTATTAACTTATTGAGGCTCTCTCCGGTTTTCTCATCTGACTCTAAATCATTCTTAAACCTGAGTTAAGTAGCTCTCTTGTTCTTGGCTGCTAGACAAGGAGCTAGGTAGAGAGATATAATATATCCTATCCCTAGGATGGTAGCTTCTATTCCTTGATTGCCCTGTAAGTTAAAGAAGGGATTAGAATGCTTCTTGAAGCGGCATAAACTACTATTTAGAGTCTTTAGTGCCGGAAACCAACTAAGGCAACTCCGGATTGAATGCGGAATCCCGCTAGCCATTATTCGTAGGAACTCCTAGATCCATGAAGGATATGGGCATCTGTAAGCCGGTGTAGCTAAGCGAAGAGCGGAAAGAAGGAATCACAAAATCAATTCATTCCTTCTTTTTCTTATTTAAGTAGCCTAAATCCGAAAAAAACCTACCACTTGGCTGCTATGGAGCTAATGAACCTTGGCCTTTGCCTTTCTTTCTTATCTTTCTATCCCTGCCTGTATCCTATCCTTAGAGCTCCCCTTTGCGTTGATTATAGGCCTTTTTGTTTGCCCTTTTGGAGAGGTAAGGTATAGAGCTTGAATCCCCCAGCTGACATCTAATTCTCCATTGGGCATCCTCATGGCATCTACTTCTTTTAAAAAAGAGAAAAAGCTTTTGCCGCTCTTTCCTTGGCTTTCTTTCGCGTACGTGTGCTCGTCTATCCTTTAATAGACAGAAGTTCTCTGTTCGAAATCAAGCTACAGGCCATCTTTGATGGCGGTAGAACAGCTAGCAAGAGGTGCCCAGGTACCGTTAACAAGCTCATTAATTTCACTTGAAAGCGAACCCCATGCCTTATGGTTTTAGAGTCCGTTTGAGTATAAGCCTTTAGATTAGAATGGTTATATATACTTTAGAAAAGGGCTATCTCTCTCTAGCTTTCCTTTCATGCTTGCGTTCCTACCTACTTGCTTTCTAGCCCCGATGCCAATGCCCTTTCTGTTTTCGAGTCTTTGTAATCTTCTGCCATTCCTCGAGTACTAGCACACTTTGAAATGGTTAGACCACTGTCTTCGAGTCCGGTTGAGAAATAGCGGAATTGAGTACCGGGAAGTAAGTATGAGTAAGGTCCGGGTCTGGTTGAGTAACTCAGGATAGAGAGAGTCCTTCATTTCTAAAGTATGAATAAATAGTAGACATCTAGCTACCTTTCTTCCACAAAGAATTTCTATTGACCTCCCGCTGGATCCTCTTCAATCGGGTGATTACGGCCTGAAGGATCGAAAAATGTGGCTTTTTAGCCCTATATCGACTTTCATTCCCACTTGAAAGTCATTGTTAGGTAAAGCATCTCTAGCAGACGCTATCAGTGAATCTTCTTAGTCGATCGGAGAAAGGTAGCGAAATACGAGTGCTCAATTCAGATTCGATATCAGGGTTTTCTTCTGTTGGAGTGAATCCCTTGCTTGGTAAGATAAATTGAAAGGATAAAACAACAAATAATAATAATAAGATCTTTTTTTATTCATAGAATGGCAAATATACCCCTGTTTTCTAAACTGACTCCATAAGAGCTATAGTGAGAATAATGGTTGCTACCATAATAGAAGTGTTTTTTTGAACTTCTACATTATTAATATGTAGTGGGTCAAAGGATGATAGGGGAAAGAGAGCTCTAACAGTCTTATTGATAGGCTCCCCACAGTCACATGGGCTAAGAATATTTGAGTGGTGGTAACAAACATGGTTTAAATAAGTATCTCTGATAGAATGAACAATGATTTGAATATCAGGAGCACTCAATGCCTTAGTAGGATTCTTTAAAATAGGGTAAGGGGCTATGCACGCCCATATAGAATAACCAAAGAATATACAAAGAAAAATCACAAAGCGAATATCTACGTAATACGAGTAGTGAATAGCATACCTTAGATTAAAGCTCTTTATCCTTATAGGGGTATAATTTTGTAAGATATCTGAAAGTCCTCTTATCTGAGGAATTTATAAGAAGGGTATCCTATATTTATAGATATATCTAAAAGGTATCCATTTATAGAATGTATAGGTAACTTAAGCACTAGTTCCTTCAAGTTGATCTTACATTTTGTATATAATAGATTTAGCATCAGGGGGTGCTGATCTCATAAGTGTTTTAAGCTCATTTATAACTATATAAGTCTAATAATAGAATATAACAAAATCGCTACCCTTTCAAATATACCATGCAGGTTTAATACCTAAAAAATTATTAATATGATAAGTGGGTTGTTCCCTAAATTCAGGTTTATTCGTAGTAAGTTTAATAAATATATGATACAAATTCATTTTCATATATATATAGATTAATTAAATCATATTTTCCCTTTCTTTTCTTTTTTCACCCTATATAGACTTTTAGCTATCTATAATAGCTACTACTTTTTCTCTTTACACCTATGTGAGAATGAAACTGATATAGGGTAGGATAAAAGACTTTCGATTAGCTTTTTACCTGGCCATACAATTCTAGATCACTCTATCATCAAATCGTCGGGCGTTCACAACTCATATATAGATAGAGACAGGCCTCAGGTTAGGTGTTACCTAGCTAAAGGAAAGTAAAGGAAGATTTCTTTTATCCGAAGATAGGATATTATCCTAGCCCTAGGATAGAATGTGATCTCCCCTCCCAAAATAAAACAGAGAGAAGCCCTTTTTTATCCTATAGAGTGAGTGATTGTATTGGGGTATTTTGTTCGTGTTGGGGTTGGGTCTTGCCTTTCCCCATGCATTCATAGCGTTCGTTGTTTTGTACAGCTCGGTCGAGCCTTAGACGGGGCGTGAACCTTATAGAACCCCCTTATAAAGCTCCAGGTTGTGGTGATCCCTGCCTTCATCCATAAGAGAGAAGCGCATCCGCCCCTCATTCACTAAGGTATCCAAAATCCAGAATCGCATCTCTCATGGCCATGCGGTAGTAGCCGGACCTGAACCTAGCCTTGAGGCTGATCGCAGGGCATTCCTAAATTTCCGCTAATAAAGCGAATCCCGTTCCATAAGATGATGATCGTACTCCTTCCTTTTCGACTACTCCTCTTCTCCTTTGGTCAGGCAAGTTAGAGGCTCCCTTCCGTTGTTGCCTGATGGGAACGTTCTACCAGTGTTCCCGCTGCCGATATACCTATCTATAGTGTAGTGATGGTGTAGCGGATCAGTCTCATCCATATCAATAACCAATGTATCTGCTATGAGTGAATCTACTCCGGCTCTGGGTGAAACAACCACTGCGATTGCCTTTGACCATACCTTTACCTATGCCTATATTCATATCTTCCAGTAGCAGATCCAGAGTGAGTAGTTGCTTCAGTAGAGCCGGTTGATTCCGGCGATTCTGTTGATGAAAGCAGTCAATGAATAAAGACATGGTTGAGTCAGTCGACCGAGCAGTAGATTCTGTCGATTCAGCAAAAGTAGATCTAGAACCAGCTTCCCCACCACTACCTCCACCAGCAGCATAAGGCCTAGTTCCAAATCCTCTAGCAGCCCAGGTAGTAGAGCCTACAGCTGCACTACCTAAAGTAGCAAAGCAAGTAGCGGCAGTGGAAGTCACAGTAGTTGTAGCAGAGTAAGCTAGAGCCAGAAGCTTCCCACCTACTACCATCTTGCTTAGATAGAGAGCCAGTTCTCGTCATCCATTTATATAGGCGCCACCTTGCCTAGCATCTCTTACAGTTCGTATAGCAGCATACCTTCCATTTCGAGATCCAGAGCATCCACTTTCAATTCGGAGAACCATTTCGTGAGCCATAGCCCGTAGATAAAGGGAGGCTGTTCCTTAGGGTGGGTTGGGAAAAATCCAGGCAATGTTGAATTGAGAAAGAAATGAAAAGGGGATTTTTTTCTTTCGATTTTTTTGTCCTTTCTTTTTCGACTATCTACTCTCCCCGGCTAAGCCGGCAAGAGAGAGTGAGGAGGTCGTTACGTGAGCGTTACATGACCGCTAACATTCCATTTATTATGGAAGGAGAAGGGAACGCCCTATTAGTAAGCATATCGAGGCGCAGGTAGGAAGCACATCTGGCCATTGGAAATGCATTTTTCTTAAAGCAAGAAAGAAGACAGGATCTTCTACTTATTTTTTTGATATATGCCAACTGCAACTGATTCCACTTGAGCAAGAGCAGCTTGCCCAAGAACAAGAGATATGCGAAATCAACCAAGACAGGCAAACGGATTGTATTGTTTCATGGAGAGGGGACTCACGTCCCTATGGATTCTTAAGGGTGTTTAGGTAATTTTTTCAGTTCTGTCACTCTCTTTTCCCTTTTCTAAGCTATATCAACATAGCCAACTATAAAACGAATGCGCTTGTAAATTCATTCTTGGTGTAATACGTAAATGATTGGTGTCAGAATTTTTCACATCTCAGTCTCATCCGTAGTGTAAGAATTAGGAATTCCTCTTCCAACTCGTCCCGGAATGGGCGTTATGGCAAAGAACAAGAAGAAAACAAAAGGAGGAATTTGTCCAATAGTAACAAAGGGTGCCTCCACAGGTTGACATCCGATCCAACCTAGTAGTAAGCGATCCGCCAAAAGCAACCAAAATATTCCTTGGTGAATAGGGCGAAAACTTGAACTACGCACGTACATACTTTTAAAAAAAGGTAAAGCCAACAGACATATAAAAACTGGTGCTATTGCGGCTACACCTCCCGATTTGTCAGGTATACTACGAAGAATGGCATGGATCGGTAGGAAATACCATTCCGGCACAATATGAGGCGGGGTGGGCATCGGATTAGCAGGTATATAATTGTCGGGATGGCCCAAAACATTAGGAGCATAAAAAATCCAAATGGAAAAAAAGATAGCAAAAGCTACCCAACCTACTAGATCCTTTACATAAAAATAAGGGTAAAAAGAAATTTGATCCATCTCTGAATGTACACCCAATGGATTATTTGATCCATATTGATGCAATGCGGCCAGATGAAGAAGACTGGCGCCTACTAAAAGAAAGGGGAGTAAATGATGAAGACTAAAAAAACGATTTAAGGTGGCATTGTCCACGGAGAAACCACCCCAAAGCCAAGTCACTATGGTATCTCCTACTACAGGTATGGCGCTAGCTAAGCTTGTAATTACTGTAGCTCCCCAAAAGCTCATCTGACCCCAAGGTAGTACGTATCCTGTAAAAGCTGTCACAATCATTAATAGGAAGATTACAACCCCGAGACACCGAACAAATTCCCTAGGACTGCTATAACTCGCATGATATAGACCACGAAAAATATGAAGGTGAACCACAATGAGAAACATACTTGCCCCATTAGCATGCATATAACGGAGCAACCAGCCCCCTTCAACATCTCTCATAACGTGTTCTACGCTGTTGAAAGCTAGATCCACATGAGGTGTGTAATGCATAGCTAAAAAAACGCCAGTCACTATCTGAATGACTAAACAAATACCAGCTAACGAACCGAAGCCCCACCAATAACTCAGATTGCTCGGGGTTGGATAATCTATCAAATGTTGATTAAGTGTGGAGGATATAGGTTCTTTAAGAAGAGAGAATCGTTGGTTCCTTATAGTCATTTTTGGATCTTTCCTATCGTGACAACTCTGGTTCCCCCACCTTTTTTTCGTTCTGGGGCCCTACTTAAAAAAAGAATCCATTCTTGTATTGTAAGTAAGCCCCCCTTTTGCCTTGAAAGAATTTGGTTTCGCTGCGCCCTGAATAAATAAAAAAGCTTATTTTTTTTTAATTCATCCCATTTTATTTGGGCGAGAGGGAGGCTGTGAGTCACCTGGGCTACGGATTTGTCGGTTGGTTGATTCTCGAAATCACCTCTTGAGAAAAAAAGGCCCTCGGGTCCCGACCCAAAAATGAATAGGAAGCGGGGCGGGCGAGGGTCTTTCATTAAAGGGGGGAAAAGAGGGGTGGGGCCGCCTTGCGCAGCTTTAGAAAGGAGATATTTTAAGAAAGTCACTCTCTCCAACCTTTTCTATCTATCCTTAGAAGTTGGGCGAGATTCAATATGATATTGATTTGCGTTGGTTTTTCCAACGAAACTAAGCACTTTTTTTTCTCGGAAGGCTCAGTCCCACACTCTGACTTCCATGATGGGAACAACCTCCGCACTCCGGCGCTCCAATGAACAACAGTTCTCCGCCTTACTTTAGAATAGTGGTCGATCCCTCGGGAGGTTACATTCGTAACTTAATGTTATGTTCACGCGGTGATATTATATCCAAGAGTACTACCCTGTACGTAGTCTATGTCTGGGGAGCATACTTGACAGGAGATAGACACAGGCGGTAGATAGGTCCCCCACTTCGATTCCAGCCCCGTTAGCATAGCATCTCCGATCCGAGATAAGGGATTACTCCGTTAGGTCTTTTCGGTCCGGAGCCGGCCGGTAATGGACCTACTTACCTTGCTTGTGGACCAGCTGCAGAGCTAACCCTTGTTCTATTGGTTTGGCGGTTGCTACCAAGACGATTTCTTTATGCCCATCAAAGGACCTCGAGATGCTAATCCACGAAAAACGATACGAGAAATTCGAAAGAACTCATATACGGAACGAGGGCGACCCGTGGAAATACATCGGTTTCTTACTCGTGCAAAGGAACTATTTCTTGGCAACTTGGACAACTTATAACGAAGTTTGTCCCGCATATCACTAGGAAGATCGGAATCTTTACAAAGGCTTTATAAAGCTTTCGTCTCAATTCATATTTA
Organism: Vigna unguiculata; assembly: GCF_037176805.1. Taxonomy (NCBI): domain Eukaryota; kingdom Viridiplantae; phylum Streptophyta; class Magnoliopsida; order Fabales; family Fabaceae; genus Vigna; species Vigna unguiculata. The sequence goes on along the minus strand of NW_028197122.1, from coordinate 4,501 downwards.
GCCGCGAGCAATCTGCGTTTGTTATCTCGTATATTTCGCTTCTCCGACATCTCTGACTTAGCTTAGTTTCTCCCTCATCTTTTTTGCAAAAAGCCGCTCCACGGTGGTAAAGTCTCATCTTGTGTGTTGGCCGAAGTTACAATAGTCACATTGAACCCTCGAATATGTTCGAAGATCTCGAAATGATCTTCCAGTTCCGGGGAGAATTCGCAAAACTCCGTTTCCATCGAGAATTGAATGGAGTTTTCCCGTATTTCGACCGGAGAATCTAACAGAGACATTACTGTCGAGATTCTGACCGAAAAATTAGACATTCCATGCCCTCGGAGAGTGCTTTGTCGTGCTAGGTCACTGACATATCCTTTTTCTTTATTTGACCCCAAGAATGGATTGGATCGAAACGACTTTCCTGTCGAACCCCTTTGTGTCTGTATGAATTTCTGACCGCGCGGAATCTCCATAGCCAATTTTCCATTTTTGATTATGAAATCATAGGGTGCCTTTGGTACTACTCTTATTTCACACGATCCAGGAACTTCCATAACGTTGGCGTGATTCAGTTTGAGCAACGGATCCTGACGTGATACATCTTCGTAATGAAAATGGAGTGGAAACATAGTGATGAGAAATCCAAATTCCCTCCAGACACTCCGAAAAGCCTGTAGCTGATGGAGTAGGACTAGTGTTTTGATTGTTTGTTGTGGTTGGTTGTTGACCAACAGAAGTCAAGAATGGGATGGGAAAAAAGGCGGCACAAAGGAAAGGTATGCAGAAATTCGGAATGAGCCCACCTACGCACTATGAAAAATGTTCTCACTATTGTATCTTGACCTTCGCTGCACACTTTGCCATATATTGATTTGTCCTATTATTGTCTGCGTGCTAGCGGATAGAGAACAACTTGAGGAAAAGTCAAAAGCATTTACCGCGCTCAGCAAGACGAATCTTCTTTCTATACATAATTTTGATAACCAGACGACTTCTCTGCCCTATCGGTCCTCTACCCGCTAAAACCCTCTCTATACCGGTCAACTATCTTCGTTCCTAACTAAACGACGCTTTCCCTCCTTCTTTTTCTCTTGGGCATCTCAATGTTCATGCAATGCATTCTTTTCGATCTTGTACTTGAACCTTCACTTTTTGACACTGAAGACCAAGCCAATCTCGACAAAGTGAAAAGTGGAATCGATTCGATCATGAAAGTCGGATAGCATTTATCGCCGCGTTGATCCGACCTACGTTAACAGCTTTCTTCTCTTATTTTATTGTTAGTTACAGGGGCAGACCACTCACTATAGTGACTTTCTCTTATATATATAATAATAGAAAAAAAGAGACACCAATGATAGATGTAACACTCAGCCAATCTGGAAAGTGGAGTAGAATCAATCAACTGGCATACCTTGAATCTAACCGACAATCCTTTCTTTCTATTCACTCCCAAGGTCGATGGGTCTCATAGCAAACCAGTCATTCATCCCGCTAGTAAGAATCTTGGATCTATCTGGGTTATGGCCTGTCAGGCCTCGTTTTACCCTGTCTCGAATGCGTCTCGGTTCCATCCCATCCACACCACGCCCTTGTTTCTCCCGCTAGAGCTTGCCTAGCTGTCCTCCGCCGACGGAAACCCGTTTAGGCTCGTTTGTTTAGCAGAACAAATAAGACTTTCAACCGAAATCCTTTCTTTCAATTACGTTGATGAGCTGGCTGCTGTGTATTAGTATTTTTTGACATTGTTAGTCGGTACGGAATAGTTGCTGCCAAAAAAAAGGACCTCCATCCTGTAGTTATATTGATATATATTTACGACTTGAAATTGATTGATATTGAATGCTGTTCTTTTTGGTTTTCGCTCTCATCTAATAGATTCGCATGGGACGTAATATCAGAGCGCAACATCTGCTCTTTCTAAGTGGTATTTTTGCGAAAGGGCAATCCCAATGCCCCATAAAAGAGCTTAAGCTTTCGCTGTCGTTACAAACCAGTGGGCGAGATAAGAAACTTACTAGCCATATACACCAAACAAGCTAGCCACAGCAAGACCAACAGCTTTATGCGCAGAGGAAAACCAGTGAAAGCGGAGATATAGGCTATGAAACGAGGGTAACGATTGAACAGGAATCTCCAACTCCATAATCATCGAAAAAGGCATTTATTTTAGCAGCCTGTCAAAAGCCTTTCTAAAGCGGTCTCCCGAGAATACGTTCGATTGGGTGCCTTATATATACTTCAATATACTTATTTCTTTTTTGGGGAGAACTGATGGAATCTACTCTCATCAGGGAAGTACTCAGGTTCAAATCCTGGGTGATCTCAATGGTGTGTATTGTCAGTCCCGGTATAGAACTGATCGAGATGTTGAAGTAAACCCTAAGTTGCCCAACGCCTTGCGCGGGGCGTTGTCGGCCGGTTGCCTGTATCAACGTAAGATCCTCCCTACCCGACTGCCCGATAACATCCACGTACTTATACGCAAAGCTGCACTTCCCGCGCTATTCCGTGGTTCAGTAAGAGAAGGCGATCCCTTCTCAATACCTTACCGGGATATTTCCCCTTGAAGTTGAAGAGGATTCATGCCTCGAATGCGCTCTTTTCATAGTAAAAGATATCCACGCACAGAGACTAGGCTACACATGAAAAGGAAAGGGCCACGAGAAGCGAGAAGCTACTCCAACTGGAAATGAATAGACTGGAACTGGATCGCTTGTTGTAGAAGGAATGTCACTGGCTAGAAAGGATAAGGAAGAAACCGCCATCGAATACCTATAACCACTCCGCTTTCAAGCCCCCTTTTTTCACTGACAGGAACTGCATTCGATCGTATGGACGTCTGAACCCTACCTATTGGCGCGTATCGACCTACTAAAGGAATTACAGACAGAAGCAAGGCCTTCGAAATCTAAGGCAGAAGAAAGGGATAGAGATTCATCTGTAACGTATTACCTACTCTCCAACTACAACTCCAACCGCAGGGAATAGCGTAGGATAGAGAAAGACTTCCACTCTATATCCTCTAAAAAATGTAAACCCTGAGAATAGGGCTATCTATTAATAGCTACTTGCCAATTCATTTGAAATGGGCCTTGCCTGAGTGACTCATACCTAAGGCCGAGGAAGGAAAGGCATGAAGTTCTCCCCCTATCGCTATCGCTCTAAGTCTAAAGACCCTATCGGGCGAGCGTCTTCAATCCTCTCACTTCGCTCGAGCGACTACACGTACCTCGAGCATGGAGAGGTCTTGTCTTTCCTGGGGTTACCCCGGATGACACACCTCAATGTACCGTTAGACATCAGACTTATGGCCTATCTATCTAAACTAAAGGGCGCCAATGAGTAGTGGAGTACTTACTGTCGGCACGACCGGTATCGCCGCTGTCTTGTTTATCAATAGGACAGTTGTGGTACCTGAATGCTTGATGGAAAACTCGCCCAGAAATGGGTGGTGGGATCTCCTCCTTTCTATTTACGCTGGGAACTTCAATCAAAGCCTAAGCCGGTCACCGGGTAGTTTAAGAGATAGTTTGATCCCTATTGAATGAAGAAGAAAGAATCGATTCTAAGCACAACAACTGGACACTTGAATTGAAATAGCGTAATAAAAGAGATCAGCATCTTCTTGTCTGTCTCTGCTTTTCTTTTCTATAAGTAGAGGTAGGAAGTTACTTGATCAACCGGTAATCTTTCTCTTTCTTTCCTTCTCCAGCAGCACCTATCGGTACAGCAACTTCGTACCTATCCCTATCGGGGGAGGCTTGAGCTAGAGCAAAGTCTTCTGCTTTACGCCCTAAGCAGACCAAGCTTCCTTAGCGTACTGAGACTACCTATTCATAAGAAGGACAGTCTCAACCCTTGAGTACGAAAGTAGGCTCTTCCTTTATTAGATAACGCTATTATTCCCATCTCGGGAGAAACAGAAAGAAGTACGTTGACGACAACAGATTCTATAGCTGGGGATCTTGCTAACAATGAAACTCCTAACCTTAAATCATATAACAGGGGCTTTCACTCCTTCTGGCCATTGAAAGCATTCCAATTGCAGCTTCTTCTTAGGATTCGTTAAAAGAACATTCCCCTAATCTAATGCCATGGCCTTCGCTCTAGTTATGCTACTAATGCCCGTACTCCAACAGCTAAATCGATGGCATCGCTTATTCCCTCAAGCCTTCCAAGATCGGATTCATCCCTTCCTCTCAGGTTCCTTCACTTAGAGTAGTGAGTCTAGTGAAAGCCGAATCCTAAGAAGAAGGTACGGAAGCTGGGATAACCACTTTATACGATAACGATACCATTCACAGCGGAACAAGAAGAATCACACTCGACTCAACTTGTGAGCTATCGAGTAAGTAGCGGCCTTTAGAGCTGGGATAAGTAGGGTAGCAGCTAAGATTAAGGCCTCTCCTCAACCGAGACATAGAACTCCTAGCTCTGGAGCTGATTGAATTGATTCTTTTAACAGCTACCGAGTCTTCTCCTCGCTCACTGAACTCCCCCCAATCTAGTC
>NW_028197121.1:27500-30000 GCF_037176805.1 Vigna unguiculata | reverse complement strand
AAATAAAAATTTGGTTTAGGGACAGAACATATTGAATCCATTTTATCAATGATTCGATTTTATCAATGTTTCGATGAAATATTTTATTTTGTGAGTACATTTATGTATCAATAAAAAGAATTTAGTGTTATGATTAGAATGACTTCAAGAATCCATTTTGAAATAATATATTTGATATGGATCAAATCCAATCTTAATCAATTCTTTTTTTTAACTATATTCTATTCACTAGGTAAATCCAATTTTTTGTTCTTTGATGAGTCATTATACAAATAATAGATATTGATGTACATGTATTCTAATCCCATTTATATCATTTAATTTATATAATTTATATAAATTTATAGAAATAATTTATATAAATTTATAGAATAAGTATACACAGTAACAAATATATGTACTAGTCATGCTAGTTCCTTATTTAGAAATTGAAAGAAAGAAAAAGGGCCCTTTTAACTCAGTGGTAGAGTAACGCCATGGTAAGGCGTAAGTCATCGGTTCAAATCCGATAAGGGGCTTTTTACTTTTTTTTTCAAAAGCAATAGTCTTTCTATTTGAAGGAAGAATAAAAAGATTCTTGATATTTTGAAAAAGTTTCTATTTGTAATAAAAAAGAAAAAGTGTAAAATTCAATAATGGAAAAATAAAAAAAAGTAAGTGGACCTAACCCGTTGAATTATATTTATATCTACTATTCTGATATTCAAATTTGATAAAGATTCAATTCGAACAATTTTTTTTCTTTTTAAGACTTTTTTCGTTTAGACTCCCTAAGAATCTCTGAATATTTCCAATGAAATCTTCTTGTTTCTGAACTAAGAAAAAAGGTTATGCCTTTTCTTTACTCAGAAGGGCCTTAATACGAATTTCAAGTTCCACCAAACAAGTTTTTTTAAAATTAAAATGAAACATATTTTTTTCCATAAATTTCTATTATTTCTATAAGATTAGATAGAATCTTATAGAAATAATAGAAAAATACATTAAATTATGTCTTCACATATCAAATAGTTTCTTTTCATATCGATGTGTACGATATTTTTCCAGCAATTCATATATATGAGACAAAAACTTTCATTTACAGTTTTTTCTTTTTATTATAGTATTTATAAAAAAAAATGAAATACTAAAGAAAAAACTGTAAATGAAATAGAAATTTAGAAAACCTATGATCCTACAGTAGTTTCCTAGACAAAATAGAAGTCAATTCACAACCAAACTTCAAGAATAAGTTTCTTTGATGAAAGGAGAGAAATATGTCTGAAGATCCGCTAGGTATAAGAAGTGAAACAGGGGATCATTTGTTTCTTGAACAGTTCTGAAAAAAAAATTTCTATCGGATTTTGGAGTCATAGCAGATTTTATGATTGATGACTTGGAAGATTTTTAAGAATAGATAAGGAATAACCACATCGAGTTCATGGATTTGCCCTAGATATCAATAGACCCATAAATGATTTTTTATTCGAAACCGATTAGAAAACAAGGGAAAGTATACTTATATATTCTATATATATATAGAGAGAGAAATGAATAGAGATAAATGATCAAGGTCCGTCCCATCTCTGAAAATGCTCTATGAGGTGTTGGGAAATGGTTGAAGTAGTTGAATAGGAGGATCGCTATGACTATAGCTCTTGGTAAATTTACCAAAGATGAAAATGATTTATTTGATATTATGGATGACTGGTTGCGGAGGGACCGTTTCGTTTTTGTGGGTTGGTCCGGTCTATTACTCTTTCCTTGCGCCTATTTCGCCTTGGGGGGTTGGTTTACAGGTACGACCTTTGTAACTTCATGGTATACTCACGGCTTGGCAAGTTCTTATTTAGAAGGCTGCAACTTCTTAACCGCTGCAGTTTCCACTCCCGCTAATAGTTTAGCACACTCTTTGTTGTTACTGTGGGGTCCTGAAGCACAGGGAGATTTTACCCGTTGGTGTCAGTTAGGCGGTCTGTGGACTTTTGTTGCTCTCCACGGTGCTTTCGGATTAATAGGTTTCATGTTACGTCAATTTGAACTTGCTCGATCTGTTCAATTGCGACCTTATAATGCAATCGCATTCTCAGGTCCAATTGCTGTTTTTGTTTCTGTATTCCTTATTTATCCACTGGGTCAGTCTGGTTGGTTCTTTGCTCCAAGTTTTGGTGTAGCAGCTATATTTCGATTCATCCTCTTTTTCCAAGGATTTCATAATTGGACATTAAACCCATTTCATATGATGGGAGTTGCTGGTGTATTGGGCGCTGCACTACTATGCGCTATTCATGGTGCAACCGTAGAAAATACTTTATTTGAAGATGGTGATGGCGCAAATACATTCCGTGCTTTTAACCCAACCCAAGCTGAAGAAACTTATTCAATGGTTACTGCTAATCGCTTTTGGTCCCAAATCTTTGGGGTTGCTTTTTCCAATAAACGTTGGTTACATTTCTTTATGTTATTTGTACCAGTAACTGGTTTATGGATGAGTGCTCTTGGGGTAGTCGGTTTGGCCCTG
>NW_028197121.1:0-25000 GCF_037176805.1 Vigna unguiculata | reverse complement strand
AAAACTATAACACATTACATTCTAAGGGGGAGTAAACTTCTTCTATTGGAAAAATCTTATATCTTATACTTATATGGTGGTACATTGTGAAACTAAAAGAAATAAAATAGAAAAAATGAACTATAAAAATTTGAATTTCATTTGAATATTCTATTCATATTAATATGATATGAATAGAATATTCAAATGAAATACTATAAATCTATTTATACGTCGTCTAGTATTTAATAATATAGAATATCTATCTGTATCTCTATATAGATAAATATAATTTTTTATTAATAGGAACTTACTTTTTTAAGAAAAAAGTAAATCAAAATATTCGATAGAATGATAATTTCAATTCAATTATATAGATATATAGAAAAAAACCATATATAATAATAGAAATGTAATAATAGAAATGGGAATTCTTGATAAAAATGAATAGTAATAGAAAATATTTTATTTGGGAGACAATATCTATTATCTAAATTTCTTTTTCATTATCCCTATATCCCTATATAGAATATCAGGCCCATCTCTGTATAAATAGAATCGCATATCAAGTACAATGAAAACGCGGATATAGTCGAATGGTAAAATTTCTCTTTGCCAAGGAGAAGACGCGGGTTCGATTCCCGCTATCCGCCCTATGTATTTAATAGTCATAGTATGAAAAATGCCATAGAATTTACTGCGTATAATGCCCTTCTTCTTGAAACCTTGTTTTTTTATCAAATTCAAAAAGTTGCGGAGACGGGATTTGAACCCGTAACCTCAAGGTTATGAGCCTTGCGAGCTACCAAGTTGCTCTACTCCGCGATAAAGAAAAGAATTGATAACTAATGAACAAAAACAAAGATGGAATGCGTCCCTTTACCATATCTATATAAATAGAATAAACCATTTATACATAACGGTAAAGGGACCCTCCTATGATCGCTGATAATAAAATGAAAAAAATGAAGATAATTGGAAATCCTTACCAACTGGATCTTGTTGCACCCGGCAAGAAACATGCATGAACCATTTCCCGAAGTATGTGTCCAGATAATCCAAAGTCTCGATAATTAGCTCTCGGTCTTCCGGTCGAAAAACAACGTCGATGAAGACGTATAGGTGCACTATTACGCGGTAGTGATTCTAATTTTCCATGAATTTCCCATTTCTCACTTAACGACGGAACTTTGCTTATTTCTTTTTTTGAGGATCGGCGAATCAAATGATATTTCTGTTCCAATTTTTGTCTCTTCTTTTCCCTCTGAATAACACTTTTCCTTGCCATAATGGTTAATTTGCTATTAGCATCAATGATAGAAGTCGGATCCTAGATGTATAAGTGGCTTCTCTTCCCTATAGAAGGAAATGAGATTCTTGCCAGATATATATAATAAAGAATTCAATTAACCGAATTTGCCCGATGTAGAGGCAATTAAGAAGGCTGCATAAGTAAATATATAACCTACGGAAAAGTGGGCTAGTCCAACCAATCTTGCTTGCACAATGGAAAGAGCCACTGGTTTATCTCTCCATCGAATCAAATTAGCCAAAGGTGTACGTTCATGAGCCCATGCCAAAGTTTCAATCAATTCCTGCCAATATCCGCGCCAAGAAATTAAGAACATAAATCCAGTAGCCCAAACAAGATGTCCAAACAAGAACATCCATGCCCAGACTGATAAACTATTCATACCAAAAGGGTTATATCCATTGATAAGTTGTGAAGAGTTCAACCATAGATAATCTCTTAACCATCCCATCAAATAGGTAGAAGATTCATTAAACTGTGAAATATTACCCTGCCATAGTGTAATGTGTTTCCAATGCCAATAAAAAGTAACCCATCCAATGGTATTTAACATCCAGAAAACTGCCAAATAAAATGCGTCCCAAGCGGAAATATCACAAGTTCCGCCTCGTCCCGGGCCATCACAAGGAAAACTATAACCAAAATCTTTTTTATCAGGCATTAACTTAGAACCACGCGCATCCAAAGCACCTTTTACTAAAATCAAAGTAGTTGTATGTAAACCAAGAGCAATAGCATGATGAACCAAGAAGTCTCCAGGCCCTATTGTTAAGAATAGAGAATTACTATTCTCATTTACAGCGTTTAACCAACCAGGCAACCATATGCTTCGTCCCGCATTGAACGCCGGACTGTTCGTTGAAGATAAAAGTATATCGAACCCATAGGAAGTTTTACCATGAGCAGATTGTATCCATTGGGCAAATATAGGTTCAATCAAAATTTGTTTCTCCGGAGTACCAAAAGCAAGCATGACATCGTTATGGACATAAAGTCCCAGAGTATGGAACCCCAGAAAGAGGCTAGCCCAACTTAAGTGGGATATGATAGCTTCTTTATGGTCTAACATTCTTGCCAAGACATTATCTTGATTCTGCTCTGGATTATAATCTCTAATAAAAAAGATAGCTCCATGAGCAAAAGCCCCTGTCATAATGAAGCCTGCTATATATTGATGATGAGTATATAAGGCAGCTTGAGTAGTAAAGTCTTGCGCTATAAACGCATAAGCAGGTAAAGAGTACATGTGTTGTGCTACCAAGGAAGTAATAACCCCTAAAGAGGCTAGAGCAAGACCTAATTGAAAATGAATTGAATTATTGATTGTATCATAAAGACCCTTATGCCCACGCCCCAATCTACCCCCCGGAGGAGTATGTGCTTCTAAAAGATCTTTAATACTGTGACCAATCCCGAAATTAGTTCTATACATATGGCCAGCAACTAGAAAAATAAACGCAATAGCCAAATGATGGTGTGCAATATCAGTTAACCATAAACTTTGAGTTTGCGGATGAAATCCTCCGAGAAGTGTTAGAATAGCAGTTCCTGCTCCTTGAGGGGTACCAAATATATGATTATTGGAATCTGGGTTTTGAGCATAAAGATTCCACTGACCTGTAAAAAATGGACCTAATCCCTCGGGGTGCGGCAAGATATCTAATAAATTGTTCCATCGAACGGATTCCCCCCTGGACCCCGGAATAGCAACATGAACTAAATGCCCTGTCCAAGCCAAGGAACTTACTCCGAATAGTCCTGACAAATGATGATTGAGGCGGGATTCGGCATTTTTAAACCACGAAACACTCGGTTTCCATTTTGGTTGTAGGTGTAACCAACCTGCTATTAAAGATATAATAGAAAGTATTAATAGAAAAATAGCTCCAGTATAAAGATCCCCATTAGTACGTAAACCGATTGTATACCACCACTGATAAACACCAGAATAGGCTATATTAACAGGACCTAGAGCACCCCCTCGAGTAAAAGCTTCTACAGCTGGTTGACCAAAATGAGGATCCCAAATTGCATGAGCAATAGGTCTTACATGTAAAGGATCCTGTACCCATGTCTCAAAATTACCTTGCCAAGCTACATGAAAGAGATTCCCGGAAGTCCACAGAAAAATGATTGCTAATTGCCCGAAATGAGAAGCAAAAATATTCTGATAAAGACGTTCCTCAGTAATATCATCATGACTTTCGAAGTCATGTGCGGTAGCAATACCAAACCAAATACGACGAGTAGTGGGGTCTTGAGCTAAGCCTTGACTAAAGCTTGGAAATCTTAATGCCATAATGATTTTCAAATCCTCCTAGCTATTATCCTACTGCAATAATTCTTGCTAAGAAGAATGCCCATGTTGTGGCAATTCCACCTAGAAGGTAATGTGTTACTCCTACAGCACGTCCTTGTACAATGCTCAAGGCTCTGGGCTGAGTAGCAGGAGCAACTTTTAATTTATTATGAGCCCAAACAATGGATTCAATAAGTTCTTGCCAATAACCACGCCCGCTGAATAGAAACATTAAACTAAAAGCCCATACAAAATGTGCACCCAAGAAAAAAAGACCATATGCAGATAATGAAGAACCATAAGACTGAATTACCTGGGATGCCTGCGCCCATAAGAAATCACGAAGCCACCCATTAATGGTAATGGAACTCTGCGCAAAATTTCCTCCTGTGATATGAGTTACTATCCCTTGATCACTTATACTACCCCAAACATCTGACTGCATTTTCCAACTGAAATGGAATATAACTACGGAAATTGAATTGTACATCCAAAATAGTCCTAAGAAGACATGATCCCAAGCGGATACTTGGCATGTCCCCCCTCTTCCAGGTCCATCACAAGGGAAACGAAAACCTAGATTTGCTTTATCCGGTATCAATCGTGAACTACGAGCAAATAGAACACCCTTTAAGAGTATCAATACTGTTACATGAATTGTAAATGCATGAATATGATGGACCAAAAAATCCGCAGTTCCTAAAGGAATAGGTAACAAAGCAACTTTACCGCCCACTGCTACTAAATTTTCACCTCCCCAAGTCAAACTGGTACTTGTTGCTGCACCTGGGGCTGTTGTGCCAGGTGCTAAAGCGTGGGTATTTTGTATCCATTGAGCAAAGATCGGCTGTAATTGTATAGCAGTATCTGAAAACATATCTTGAGGGCGCCCTAATGCGCTCATGGTATCATTATGAATATACAAACCAAAACTGTGAAAACCTAAAAAGATACATACCCAGTTAAGATGTGATATGATTGAATCACGATGTCTAAGGACACGATCTAATAGATCGTTGTATCGAATAGTCGGATCATAATCTCTTACCATAAAAATCGCTGCATGCGCAGCAGCACCGACTATGAGAAATCCACCAATCCACATGTGATGTGTAAACAATGACAGTTGTGTACCATAGTCAGTAGCTAGGTATGGATAAGGAGGCATAGAATACATATGGTGAGCTACAACAATGGTCAAAGAGCCTAACATAGCTAGATTAATAGATAATTGAGCATGCCATGACGTTGTTAGAATCTCATATATACCTTTATGACCCTGGCCTGTAAATGGACCTTTATGTGCCTCTAAAATGTCTTTTATATTGTGACCAATACCCCAGTTGGTCCTATACATGTGACCCGCTATCAAGAAAAGAATTGCAATAGCTAAATGATGGTGTATAATATCGGTCAGCCATAAACCTCCAGTTACTGGATCTAATCCTCCACGAAAAGTAAGAAATTCTCCGTATTTTGACCAATTCAAGGTAAAAAATGGGGTTGCTCCCTCGGAAAAACTCGGATAAAGTTGAGCCAAAAGATCCCGATTTAGGATAAATTCATGAGGAAGTGGTATCTCTTTGGGATCTACTGCAGCATTTAGAAATTGGTTAATCGGTAAAGATACATGTATTTGATGTCCTGCCCAAGAAAGAGACCCCAACCCTAGGAGCCCTGTCAAATGGTGATTCAACATAGATTCTACATCTTGGAACCAAGCCAATTTTGGAGCAGCTTTGTGATAATGAAACCAACCAGCAAAAAGCATTAAGGCTGCAAAGACCAATGCACCAATTGCAGTACAATAGAGTTGTAATTCATTAGTTATTCCAGATGCTCTCCAAATCTGAAAAAAACCAGAGGTTATTTGTATTCCTCGGAACCCCCCCCCTACATCACCATTCAATATTTCTTGACCCACTATTGGCCAAACCACCTGAGCACTAGGCCTAATGTGAGTAGGATCACTTAACCATGCCTCATAATTGGAAAAACGAGCACCATGAAAATACATGCCACTCAGCCAAAGAAAGATGATAGAGAGTTGGCCAAAATGCGCACTAAAAACTTTTCGGGAAATCTCCTCTAAATCATTAGTATGGCTATCAAAATCATGAGCGTCAGCATGTAGGTTCCAGATCCAAGTAGTAGTATCTGGTCCCTTAGCTATTGTTCTTGAGAAATGACCAGGTTTTGCCCATTCCTCAAAAGAAGTTTTTATAGGATCCCTATCTACCAAAATTTTAACTTCTGGTTCCGGTGAACGAATAATCATTGAGTCCTCCTCTTTCCAGACAACACATACAAAGAGACCTGCCAACATAAAACAGAATTAGTGAACTTATTAGAGATGTTTCTATTGAGTTTTGTTCTCTCCTATCTCTCATGTATTGGATATCTTAGTAAATTTCATTTCTTTAGTTTTTCACTAGAACAATTATGATCTCGAAGTCAATTCGGGGCAAGTGTTCGAATCTATTATGACATAAGAGTGAGGCGCTCAACGGACCTATTTTAATCTTCTAAGACCTTTTTGGGAACTCTGAATGGAAGTTCAATAATTTTTCGTGCAGCCTAATCAAATGTATTCAGATTTTATTCTAATTCTATTCCTTAGATTTTATTTTTTTTTTTAGATAAAGTATAAGTATGTACTCTATTTCAAATTGAGCAGGCATTAGCATTCATTATTAGGCAATATACCTATATTTTATTTCTTTTTTTGAAGGTCTCTTTTCTTAATTTGATTGAATATTAGTTTAAATAACAGAAAAAAGGAGAAAATTATCTACTGTATCCACATCTCGTTTATTTCTATGAAATACTAGACAAAATCGAACAAAATTAGAAGGGATATATTTAAATTATGTGATTGGTCGTTCCTATAGAAATGATTTTTGAATTTGATAGGGACAAGAAACAAGAATTTATAACAATATATATTTATCTATCTATATCTTTATATAGATAGATAAATATATAAGAAAAAAAAGAAACAGAGTGTTCTTATTCAAAACGCCCTGTGATCTTCAACCAATTCTGTGCTGCAATATAATTACCGGGGGTGAGAGCTATAGCTTGTTTCCAATATTCAGCGGCTTGATTAAACCAAGACTCCGCAACTTCTGAGTCTCCCTGCCGAATGGCCTGTTCTCCTCGGTCGAAATAGGTGAGTCAATTCCTTTCCTTAGAACCGTACTTGAGAATTTCCTGACTCATACGGCTCAGTAGTCAATTCTTTTTTTGTTCTATTATCTTGAAGTTAACTAAAAGAAAAAAAGAAATTATTAATATGAGTTTCAAACTTTCATTTTTACTAATAAATAAAGAATTTCAAAGAATTTCATCTTTTTTTTTAGTTTTATCTTTTCTCCTACCTTCAGAAAAGGGAATCAAGCATTGGCATTAACGCCCTAATTCTAATTTTCTGAAAGGTAACTATCTCGATTTTATATATCATATACAAAAATATATGATAGATTCATTTCTATAGAATCTTGGTAAAAGTTTTTTCTTTCTTATCTTATAAGTTCTTATAAGTAAAGAGAAAATACTTTCTATCTTTGGGATTTGATACTACACCGCTGCTCAAAATACCAGGGGATCCTTTTTATTACATAAGTGGATTCCTGACTTCTTTATTTATCATGAGATAAGGAAGCAGTTTTTATTATATCGATTGAAAACCGTGTTAATTGATCCTTACGATGCTTCCTTTATCAATTAGATCTTTTATCCATAGAAAAAGAGGGTATCTAGACATATCGATTTCTTCATATTTTTACTTCTATGAAGTTTCTTTGCTACAGCTGATAAAAATCGTTGTTTTGAACGATATATATATGTAGAAAGCCTTTCTTATTTATAATTATTTATATTTCTATATTTCTTATATTAAAATTTGTGGATTTGCTTGTTCTTTTCTTTTTTCTTTCTATAGTGGAGATAGTCGCACGTAATGACAGATCACGGCCATATTATTAAAAGCTTGGGGTAAAAATGGGTTTCGTTCGAGCGCCCGAAAATAATATTCCAAAGCTTTAGTATGTTCTCCGTTACTTGTGTGAATAAGGCCTATGTTATAAAGTATATAACTTCGATCATAGGGATCAATTTCCAGTCGCATAGCCTCATAATAATTCTGTAAAGCTTCTGCATAATTTCCTTCAGATTGAGCTGACATCCGTTACGGTCGTCATTCGGTTCAAAGAATCTCCGCTCCAGAACTGTACGTGAGATTTTCATCTCATACGGCTCCCCCCTTATGTGTGTAATGAGAAAAATCCATCAAATCAAAAAATATTCCAGTATTCTCATTCTCAACTGAACAGAGCTAGTGTTTTTACAATAAATCTCTAGCCAACCTTCCTGTCAAAAATTATTTCTTAACATTAAGTATGTAGGTACTTGATAAAAAAAAATAAGAACTTCAACAATTTCTTTGTCCTCTACGCTGCTTAATTTCCTGGAATTAGTCACCTCAATAATCTTCGATGGTTCTATGGGTATCCAAAATATGAACGAGATGGATATTTATTGTCCCAACCATTCCTGTTAGTCCCAATCTCGATAAGCCATGGATATAGATAGATACAAAGTTTTCGTGTCCTTGATTCCCAAGCGTAGTGCTTCTTTCCCAATGTTGCCTATCAGTACTAGTAATTTGGGGTTGACCTAACCCCATAAGTATAGGTATAACCTTTCGCTTAATACTAGAAACCTAAAATTCAAGCATATAAGGCTTCATTAATCGAGGATACACGACAGAAGGAATTAATCCTTTTATTTACAAATTTCACCTTCAACACGCGTGGGGTTTTTCCATTCCATTTTTTTTTGACCGAAATCGGTCAAAAAAAATGGAATCAAATCACACCATCTCTGTAATAAGTGAATGCCCTTTTTTCTCCTGAAGTTGTCGGAATTATTCGTAATAAGATATTGGCTACAATTGAAAAGGTCTTATCTATAAAATTTTCATTTATCCGAGATCTAGGCATAGGTAGAAATCCATTCTATAATTTAATTAATCATGGTGTGAGAAATCAATCCCACAAATAAAGGAATTGTATAATTATAATACAGTGCGAAATAACGTAAAAATGAACTCATCAATCAAATTTGTTTATCCTAAGACCTTGTAGGAGGTTTTTTTTTAATTTTACTTTGTATTTTTATAGTTTGAATAGGTTTTATGCATTTATGAAAAATAGGATTGATTCACTATTCAACATTCAACCGGTTTCTGGGCATCATTATATAGGAGAGATGGCCGAGTGGTTCAAGGCGTAGCATTGGAACTGCTATGTAGGCTTTTTGTTTACCGGGGGTTCGAATCCCTCTCTTTCCGAATCTTTACCAAATTCATCAATATTACTCATCCCAATGCATACCATTATTTCATATTTCAAATTTGTTTGTTGATATGGACAACTTTATATTCCTCATTTTTCGGTAATACAAAAAATAGTGGATAACGGGTGGGCAAGGAATAAAAATTTTCGCATATCCATGTCTATGATATATGAATAGCAGAAAATCCTTGTAAAAAAAACTCTTGTTATTTTAGTTAAGTTTAAGTTTGACGAGAATAATATTCTACAACCAGTAATTCATTTATTTTCAAACCAACCCATTTATTATCTATTATTTGATTAATTAAACCTTTATATTGGAAAGGGTGAACAGTCAAATGATTTGGCAATTTCTCATGGGGGGCTGAATCAAAATAATTTTGAATAAGAGTTTTAGATTTTTGTTCATCCTTTGCTGTAATAATATCTTGAGGTTTACAACGATAACTTGGTATATCCACTATACGACCATTAACTAAAACATGTCTATGGTTTATAAATTGGCGGGCTTGAGGAATAGTCGCAGCCATACCCAATCGAAAAAGTATGTTATCCAAGCGCATTTCAAGTAGTTGTAATAAAACCTGACCAGTTGATCCTTTAGCTTTTCCGGAGATACGAACGTATTTAAGCAATTGTCGTTCTGTAAGACCATAATGAAAACGCAATTTTTGTTTTTCTTCTAAACGAATACGATATTGAGATTTTTTACTGAAGCGCAATTGATTTCGAAATTCGTTTTTGACTGTTGGCCTTTTACTAGTAAGTCCTGGTAAATATCCTAGACGACGTATTTTTTTGAAACGAGGTCCTCTGTAACGTGACATAAAAACTCCTTTTTTAAAATGAAAAATCTTATAAATCGAAATGAAAACTAAACGAAATGAAAAATATTATAGAATTCTAAATGAAGCGAAATCTACTAAAGTTTTATAGTACAAAGAAGAATTAGATGAATTTTATCAATATCCGAATTTATTGTATATAAAAGAATACAAAAAAGTAGGTTAATTTCTTGATTTCTTCCGCAGAGATCGAACTCTCCCAATTTTTTATTTCTAAAAAAGATATTATCAATTATGTAAAAAACAAATAGAGAAAAGCCGGTTATCGGATTCGAACCGATGACCATCGCATTACAAATGCGATGCTCTAACCTCTGAGCTAAACCGGCTAATGTAAACGAAATATACATATGCAGAAGAATTGAATGGGATCTTAGTTATCAATTTTTAGTTATTTATAACAAAATTCAAATTAATACAAACATCAAAAATAGAGAAAGAAAATATAGAAAATCAAACCCAATTTTTATTATTTCTATTATTTATTTTATCTGATAACATAAAGTGCAAGATAATAATTAATATTATATTAATATAATTTATTTAATATAATTTATTTCGATCTACTATTCTAGATATATATTATTAAATTGATTTCTTTCAAAAAGATTATTTATTAGTACTTAAAGTAAATTTGAATAAATATAAATTTTAGTAAATATTTATTAAGGAATTCCATATTTCTAAGTAAATGTCTAATTCTATATTATATTCAATTAAAAGAATGGTTTTTTTTAGCCACTAGATTCGTTTTAGTTATAAAATTGTATATGAATAAATGGATTGTTTATTTTCTTTTTTTTTTTAAGCAAAAACAAAAAAAAAAAAAGAATCGACCATTCGAGTATTCTAAATTGTATGAAAAAAGAAGATAAGTAGGTACATAGAAGATAAGTAGATATGTGGTCTATATCTGTGTATATTGAATTGTTAATATATAGATATTAGAATTAGTTCTGATTCAAACAAATAAAGGTATCCAATATAGATGAAATAAAATCTATAAAATTGGAGAAAGGGGTTTTTAATATTTAATAAAATAATATGTATTTAATGAATTCAAAAGTTCCCGCATAATTCTCATAATAGAAATGAAAAAAAAAGCATTCTATTATAATCAGATTCAAATAAAAAAAAAGATGGGGATATGGCGAAATTGGTAGACGCTACGGACTTAATTGGATTGAGTTTTGGTATGGAAACTTACCAAGTAATAATTTTCAAATTCAGAGAAACCCTGGAATTCACAATGGGCAATCCTGAGCCAAATCCTGTTTTCTGAAAACAAATAAAAATTCAGAAAGTGATAATAAAAAAGGGATAGGTGCAGAGACTCTATGGAAGCTGTTCTAACAAACGAAATTGACGACTTTTTTTATTGCATTAGTAAAAGAATCCTTTCACCAAAATTACAGGAATGGATCAAAGATAAACATTTAGAAACATATATATATACTGAAATACTCTTTCAATTTGTTACTTTTTATTTTATTATTGAAGATCTATTTGTGATAAAAATATTCACAAATGAAAAATGTGAATCAAATCAATTCGAAGTTGAAGAAAAGATGGAATATTTATTGATGAAATTATTCACTTCATCATAATCGGCTAAAACCCTTGAAGAACTGATAAATCAGATGAGAATAAAGATAGAGTCCTATTCTACATGTCAATACCGACAACAATGAAATTGAAAGTAAGAGGAAAATCCGTCGACTTAAGAAATCATGAGGGTTCAAGTCCCTCTATCCCCAAAAATACTTTTTCATTTTCTAATTTTTTTCCTATATCCTCTCTATCTTGAAGTCCTTATTTATGTGTTTTATTCGATTTATTATTTCCCAACGAAATTGGAATTTTTATTTTCATCAATTTCCTATCTATCATAATTTTCTTATCTATCATAATGACAAGGGACGAGTTTTGGAATAGATATAAATATATATGTGAAACACATAGAATTTTTTTTAATCAGAAATGTATAAATTAATATCTTATTTTTTAGCAAGGAATTTTCATATGCGTAATTAACGATTAACAATAAAAAATAATTATTACTGCGGAAACTCACTTACAAACTTTTTTTTTACTTAGTTGATATAGATTCATTAACATAGATTTTAAAAATCTTTTAAAATCAAAGTATTAAGCTTCAAGAATGGTCGGGATAGCTCAGTTGGTAGAGCAGAGGACTGAAAATCCTCGTGTCACCAGTTCAAATCTGGTTCCTGACACAAGATTCATTTGTATGAGTATCTATCCCCCATATTCATTTTAATGAATATGGGGGATAGATACTCATACAAATTTGTGTTCTTCTAGATTCTGATACATAACATATTTCTTTGATCTATTTAGGTATCTGTAGATATACTTTTCCTAGATGATTAAAGAATAGATGCAATTTTTTATTAGGTATATTCGCTTATCTATAGTATCTATATATATATAGATATAGATATATAGATAATGAATTCTTTATCTATTTTTTTCCTTTTTTTTCTGCGATACAAAAAAAGGTTTCTATTTCCATAATATTCGAGTGGTTTAATTAGTTGGTTAAAAGACCTAAAAGTCGAAGTTCTGGGGTGGAGTGAGAATATTAAGAATTCATCTGAGAAGGATTACCAAAATAGAATCGAGCCCTTTTCTTTGTGTTTTTTTTTTCGTGGCCGTATAATTGATGGTGATGTGCACGTTATATAGTTTATTATAAAGATAAAGAATTAGTTTATTATAAAGATAAAGAATTTTTGCAGTTCATCCTATTTCTTTTATTGGCTTGGCTGATAAGAACTCAGTATTGTTTTTGTTTTAGAATCTTAAGAAACTCCTATCCATCCTATTTTAAACCCTATAATTATTCATTCTATTATTTCTGAATTTTGTGATTTCTCACATAATAATATCTGAATGCAACTTCCATTACTCTGCCTGATTTAATGTCAATCAATTATTTTGTCTGATCTATAACAGAATGTACTTATATTCTTTGACTGGGGTTGCAGAAGTTTGGATTAGTTTATTATTTTTATCATTTAGTGAGCATCTTGTATTTCATAAAAATTTGGAGCAATATAATCTTTACGCAAAGGCCATCCTATCCAATTTTCGGGCATTAAAATACGTCTTAGACGCGGATGACTATCATAAGAGATTCCCAACATATCATAAGATTCCTTTTCTTGAAAATCCGCACTTTTCCAAACCCAAAAAATCGAAGGAATTCTGGGATTTTTTCTTGATACAAATATTTTTATGCATACCTCTTCGGGTTGATTTATACCATACTCTATTCTTGTAAAATGATATACACTAGCTAAGAGTCCTCCGGGTGCTACATCATAGGCACATTGAGAACGTAGATAATTGTAACCATATACATATAAAATGACAGCAATGGAATGCCAATCCTCGGGCTTTATTTGTAAAGTCTCTATTCCTAGGTAATCGAAACCCAAGGATCTATGAATTAGTCCATGTTTGACTAGCCAAGAAGACAAACGACCTTGCATTTTTTGCTTCTCCTAAATTTTTTTTATGAGTTTGGTATTAGTATTTTCTATTACGATGAAATTTTTAAAATACGATGAAATTTTTAAAAAAGGAATTGCTTTTTATTATTGTACTTTAAAAAAATGTGTCAGACGATATCTCTGAAGTAGATGGCGGTTGATAGAAAAATTCTTGACCATAATTGTCAGTATAAGTACTGTATCCAACATGAAACTTATGGTTGGTAGTAAAACATCTATTCTCTCGTTGAAAACTCATTGGATCTTCATATATTTCTCGAGATATTTTCTTACGAAGTTTTGTTATAGCATCTATAATGGCCTCCGGTTTAGGTGGACAGCCCGGCAAATATACATCTACAGGAATTAGCTTATCTACGCCTCGAACAGTACTATAAGAATCGGTACTAAACATCCCCCCCGTAATTGTACAGGCTCCCATAGCAATAACATATTTAGGTTCGGGCATTTGTTCATATAATCGAACTAAAGAAGGGGCCATTTTCATAGTTACAGTGCCCGCTGTTAAAATTAGGTCCGCCTGCCTAGGACTCGATCGTGGTACTAGTCCATAACGATCAAAATCGAATCGTGATCCTATTAATGAAGCAAATTCAATGAAGCAACAACTCGTACCATAAAGAAGCGGCCATAAACTGGATAATCTTGACCAATTTGAAAAATCATTTAATGTCGTTGAAATAACTGAATTTTGGGTTGTTTGATCAAGTAAGGGAAACTCAATGGAATTCATAATTGTCTCAATATTTTTTTTTCTAATTGTCTAAATAGTCAAGAATTAAGACCATTCTAATGCCCCCTTTCGCCATGCATAAACTGAACCAACAATTAGGATAAGCACGAATAAGAAAGCTTCTAAAAATACGGATACCCCTAATACATCGAAACTCATTGCCCATGGATAAAGAAAAACCGTTTCAACATCAAAAACAACAAAAATGAGAGCAAACATATAATAACGGATTCGAAATTGTAACCAAGCATCGCCTATTGGTTCTATTCCGGATTCATAACTAGAAAGTTTTTCCGGTCCCTTGCTAATGGGGGCTAAAATTCCAGAAATTAGAAATGCCAAAATAGGAATCAAACTTGATATTATTAGAAATGCCCAAAAAATATCATATTCGTAAAGAAGAAACATAAAAGTACTCCTCTGAATGTAGAAAATATACCAAATTCATTTTCATTTTTAGTCTAAAGTCTCCATTTTTTTAGACTAGCTGAATATACTAATATTAATATTATTCTATCGAATATGAATATGTTCGAATAGAAAGTTACAAATTGTTTTTTTTTTAGTAATAGTCTTAGTAATGAGATCTATTCGATCCAAAATAGTATTAATATTATTAGTATCTGTAGGAATATTAGGGCTATACGGACTCGAACCGTAGACCTTCTCGGTAAAACAGATCAAACTAATTATTATCTAAATGATTTAAATTGTTTTCAAAACCCAACATGCATTTTTTTTTGCATTGAGCTTTTTCATTAACTGATAAAAATATTAGTTAGTCCACCATCTTTTTTTTTTTTTACAGTAAAGAATAAAGAGATGATTCCCTATGCTCTTCTTTTTTATTTGTATAACAATCAAAGAGCACTACCAAAGTGTTTCAAAGAAGGATTATCTTGACGTAGGTCTGCTTCTGGCCTAGATCAACTTAAGTTAAATGGACTCTTTATCCACCTACTAAAATTAAAATAGAAGATAAGAAATGACACTTCATACACCTTAAAGTTCATAAAATAGGAAGAAAAGATAATCTTTTTTAGGTCCCTATACCCTTTATGTTTAGCATTGACGAGAAATGGGTATTCACCTTATCAATATCTCAAATCAATTATGGATTCGATTTTATGGCTAAACCCTTTGTCAGGCTAGTGTTCTCTTGTTTTGTTCCTTAAAATGGAGTAAGACACCGATTTCTTACTATAAGATAAACTTTTTTAATTACAAGATGAACTCCTCTGAAAAAAAGCATTGGCGCTCGTGTAAACGAGGTGCTC
The DNA here is from genome assembly GCF_037176805.1 of Vigna unguiculata. Taxonomy (NCBI): domain Eukaryota; kingdom Viridiplantae; phylum Streptophyta; class Magnoliopsida; order Fabales; family Fabaceae; genus Vigna; species Vigna unguiculata. The sequence goes on along the minus strand of NW_028197121.1, from coordinate 9,659 downwards.
TACCTAACTGAGCTACAGCCCTTGTGTTTTTGATACATATTTTATCATAGTATGAAGATAATTGCTTGTCAAGATGAATATTACATGATCGAATCCCTTGAACGGGGGTTGGTATTGCTTATCAGTAATTTTACATTTATAATCAATTAATCTGATAGATGGGTACTCTTCTTTTTTTTTTTTTGAGGAGGAGTCCTAAATTACCTACTTAACTCAGTGGTTAGAGTATTGCTTTCATACGGCGGGAGTCATTGGTTCAAATCCAATAGTAGGTAAGGTATAGTTATAACTTATTAGATACCTTTGACTGTGGTATCTAATAAGCTTTTCTACTTACTTTTTTCTTCTGACTGTTTCTTTTTTCTTTTTATTGTTTTCGGATATTGGGACGCATCAATTTCAACTTGTTATGAAATAACATTGATAGCCTCTACTCGTGTTCTAGCTCGTCTAAGAGCTAGATTTGCCTCAATTGTTTGTCTCTTGCCTTCAGCCTTATTCAAATTAGTTTCTGCTATTTCAAGAGTTTGCTGTGCTTCTTGTGGATCAATGTCACTACCCTTTTCCGCATCATTTACTAAAACAGTTATCTCATTATTATTTATTCTAGCAAACCCCCCCATCAGAGCCATTGTTAACCATTGGTCTTTAAGACGTATTCTCAAAATACCTATATCGACAGCTGAGGCAATAGGCGCATGATTAGGTAATACTCCAATTTGTCCGCTATTAGTAGGTAAAATGATTTCCTTCACTTCTGAATCCCAAACAATTCGATTGGGGGTCAATACACAAAGATTTAAAGTCATTTCTTCAAATTGCTCTCCGTTTCTAAGTTCGTAGCCTTCGCAGTAGCTTCATCGATATTACCTACCAAATAAAAGGCTTGTTCAGGAAGACCGTCTAATTCTCCAGAAAGAATCAAATTAAACCCTCTAATTGTTTCTACTAGACCAACATATTTTCCAGCCGAACCGGTAAAAACTTCTGCTACGAAAAAAGGTTGTGATAAGAAACGCTCAATTTTTCGTGCTCTTGCTACGGTTAAGCGATCTTCTTCGGATAATTCGTCCAAGCCAAGGATAGCTATAATGTCTTGAAGTTCTTTGTAACGTTGTAAAGTTTGTTTAACTCGTTGCGCAGTCTCATAATGTTCTTCACCAACGATTCGAGGTTGGAGCATAGTTGAGGTTGAATCTAAAGGATCTACTGCTGGATAGATACCTTTGGCGGCTAATCCTCTTGATAGTACAGTAGTAGCATCTAAATGTGCAAATGTCGTAGCAGGAGCAGGGTCAGTTAAATCGTCGGCAGGTACATAAACTGCTTGAATAGAAGTTATGGACCCTTCTTTGGTAGAAGTGATTCTTTCTTGTAAAGAACCCATTTCAGTACTAAGAGTGGGTTGATAACCCACAGCAGAGGGCATTCGACCCAATAAGGCAGATACTTCAGATCCTGCTTGAACGAAGCGGAAGATATTGTCGATAAATAGAAGTACATCTTGCTCATTGACATCTCGAAAATATTCCGCCATAGTTAGGGCAGTTAAACCAACTCTCATACGAGCTCCGGGTGGTTCATTCATTTGACCATATACTAAAGCTACTTTGGATTCTGCAATATTTTGTTCATTAATTACTCCAGATTCTTTCATTTCCATATAAAGATCATTTCCCTCGCGAGTACGCTCACCTACTCCGCCAAATACAGATACACCTCCATGAGCTTTGGCAATGTTATTGATCAATTCCATAATAAGTACTGTTTTACCCACTCCAGCTCCACCGAAAAGTCCTATTTTTCCTCCACGACGATAAGGAGCTAAAAGATCTACTACTTTTATTCCTGTTTCAAAAATAGATAATTTTGTATCTAATTGTATAAAGGTAGGCGCAGATCTATGAATGGGAGATGTTGTACGAGTATCTACAGGACCTAAATTATCAATCGGCTCTCCAAGCACGTTGAAAATTCGTCCTAGAGTTGCTCCGCCTACTGGAACACTTAGGGGAGTTCCTGTGTCAATAACTTGCATTCCTCTCATTAGACCATCTGTAGCACTCATAGCTACAGCCCTAACTCGATTATTTCCTAATAATTGTTGTACTTCACAAGTCACATTAATTTGTTGACCAACAGTATCTCGACCCTTAACTACCAGAGCATTGTAAATATTAGGCATCTTCCCCGGGGGAAAGGCTACATCTAGTACCGGACCAATTATTTGGTCAATATGTCCCAGATTTTTTTTTTCAATCGAAGAAACTTCAGGACCGGAAGTAGGAGGATTTATTCGCATATCAAAAGCCAATTTTTTTTTCCGAAAAAGTTTTTAAATCAAAAAGAAATGTTCGATAAGAAAGCAAGTTGATCGGTTAATTCAAAAAGAAATAAGAAATGGGAGTTAGTACTCCATTTTTTTGGTACTATTCCATCAATCCTCTTTAACTGTTTACTTACTTATTCAAATTCAATTATTGAATTCTTAAGCTTACTGCAGTTATTTTGAAAATTTCAATTGGATAAAATCTTTCGAAAGTCTTTTCTTTTTTTCTATCATTCTAGAAAATATCATCTATATTCTGTATGGAATTCGAACCTGTACCTTAATTTAGAATTCATTTTTTTTATCATTGGCTTTCGTATTTCCTCAGTAGACAATTTTTTAGACTTACCCTCTGTTTCCCTATTTTTTGACCTCTTTTTTTATTTTCCGGGGAGAAAGCTGCCTATTTTTACATCTAGGATTTACATAGACAACATATATCACTGTCAAGATTAAGAATAAATTATTATTATTATTTAGATTAGATCTTTCGATTTCAAAATTAAAAAATAAGATCAAATTGAAAAAAAAAAAAGATTGGGTTGCGCCATACATAGAAAAGAGTATACAATAATGATGTATTTGACAAATCAAATACCATCGTTTAATTTAATAATAACATAACGAACCTTTGGGATTAATTGATAATAGTAGTTGATTTTTGTAAAAGATTTCATTAACTCCTAAGTCATATCGAGTAGACCTTATTGTTTCAAGAATTCTTAATTCAAGAGTTGTAGGGAGGGATTTATGTCACCACAAACAGAGACTAAAGCAAGTGTTGGGTTCAAAGCTGGTGTTAAAGATTATAAATTGAATTATTATACTCCTGAGTATGAAACCAAAGATACTGATATCTTGGCAGCATTTCGAGTAACTCCTCAACCTGGAGTTCCACCTGAAGAAGCAGGTGCTGCGGTAGCCGCCGAATCTTCTACTGGTACATGGACAACTGTGTGGACCGATGGGCTTACCAGTCTTGATCGTTACAAAGGACGATGCTATCACATCGAACCTGTTGCTGGGGAAGAAAATCAATATATTGCTTACGTAGCTTATCCTTTAGACCTTTTTGAAGAAGGTTCTGTTACTAACATGTTTACTTCTATTGTCGGTAATGTATTTGGGTTCAAGGCACTGCGTGCTCTACGTCTGGAGGATTTGCGAATCCCAACCGCTTATATTAAAACTTTCCAAGGTCCGCCTCACGGCATCCAAGTTGAGAGAGATAAATTGAACAAGTATGGTCGTCCCCTATTAGGATGTACTATTAAACCTAAATTGGGGTTATCCGCTAAGAATTATGGTAGAGCTGTTTATGAATGTCTTCGTGGGGGACTTGATTTTACCAAAGATGATGAAAATGTGAATTCCCAACCATTTATGCGTTGGAGAGACCGTTTCTTATTTTGTGCTGAAGCGATTTTTAAATCACAGGCTGAAACAGGTGAAATCAAAGGGCATTACTTGAATGCAACTGCGGGTACATGCGAAGAAATGATGAAAAGAGCTGTATTTGCCAGAGAATTAGGCGTTCCTATCGTAATGCATGATTATTTAACAGGGGGATTCACTGCAAATACTAGCTTGGCTCATTATTGCCGAGATAATGGTCTACTTCTTCATATACATCGTGCAATGCATGCAGTTATCGACAGACAAAAGAATCATGGTATGCACTTTCGTGTATTAGCTAAAGCATTACGTTTGTCTGGTGGAGATCATGTTCACTCCGGTACCGTAGTAGGTAAACTTGAAGGGGAAAGAGATATCACTTTAGGTTTTGTTGACTTACTGCGTGATGATTTTGTTGAAAAAGATCGAAGTCGTGGTATTTATTTCACTCAGGATTGGGTTTCTCTACCAGGTGTTCTGCCTGTTGCTTCGGGAGGTATTCACGTTTGGCATATGCCTGCTCTGACCGAAATCTTTGGAGATGATTCCGTACTTCAATTTGGCGGAGGAACTTTAGGACACCCTTGGGGAAATGCACCAGGTGCTGTAGCTAATCGAGTAGCTCTTGAAGCCTGTGTGAAGGCTCGAAATGAAGGACGTGATCTTGCTCGTGAAGGTAATGAAATTATCCGTGAGGCTAGCAAATGGAGTCCTGAATTAGCTGCTGCTTGCGAAGTATGGAAGGAGATCAAATTTGAATTCGAAGCAATGGATACTATTTGAATTCGAAGCAATGGATACTTTGGATTAATTGCAATTAAACTCGGCACAATCTTTTCCTAAAAGAAGGATTGAGCCGAATACAAAGATACTTAATTATTAAACAGATTTCTATCTTTCGTATTGGAATAGAAGCATAGTAAGTAGACGATATTTTACGAAAAAAGTGATTACAATTTATAAGGGAAACTGGCTATTGCCTTTTTCGATGTGAATTTCACATAATAGGGAAGTTGTTCCATTTCTATATGAAATTTGTATTTTCCTATTGATTTCTATATTTCTATAATTTTATACGTTTTTTTAGTTTAGAATATCATTTTAGAATAAAAAAAGATATATATATATTTAAATAATTTTTCTTATAAGTAATTCTAACATAATACTAATAATCGAATTAATAAGATTGAAAATCTTATTAATTCGATTGTATTTATTCGATTGTATTTTTTTTTCAATACTAATATTGACAACACTGTATCAAATAAATATAATCCGATCGTGAATAAATTGATCACCTTACTTACGTTAAATAGGCGTTATTACTTCATCAAATGGTAGGTTCATTGGTTTTCTTTCTGCGAGACAAACAAGAAAAACTTTGTTAATGAATAAGTAAGTGAATTGAAAGGTAAACACGAATATATATACGAAAATATTAGATCTATATATACCAATATATATATAGTCTTATATATATAATAATAATGGATAACTCTAACATAGTATTTCAAGAACATAGTATTTAAATAGGTGGTATATCTTTTTTTAGTTTTTTAGACAATTCAATTTTGTAATTTTATTTTTTTGATTGCGATTGGGTATAAATATCCACCTTATTTTTTAAATTGTAATGGGGTTGCTAACTCAATGGTAGAGTACTCGGCTTTTAAGAGCGACTCTATTTTTTACGCATTTCTATGAAGCAATGGGTTCGTCGATACTATCGGTAGAGCTTGTAAAACCACGACTGATCCAGAAAGGAATGACTGGAAAAAGTAGCATGTCGTATCAATGAAGAATTCTAAAAATATTTCATTCTTTTAGGATCCAGCTCAAATTTTTGTTTGAATTTTTGGCTCGTAACAAAAAAAATTCCGTTGGGTTTGATTAATAAAGGGATAGAACTTGGTGGTTCTAATTCTAATAGGGAAACAAAAAGCATCGAGCTTTCATTTATTTTTTATTTGGATCATTACCCCATCTAATTGTACGTTAAAAATAGGTTAGTGCTTGATGTGGGAAAAGCTTTTCTGGTGAATGGTTTATTTTTGTTATGAGTCCTAACTATATAGCTATTTTCCATTATCTTTTGGTATTTTGGGGTAGCGATAAATGTGTAAAAGAAAGAGTATATTGATAAAGATATTTTTTCCAAAATCAAAAGAGCGATTAGGTAAAAAAAAAATAAAGGATTCTTAATTAGCTCGTTATCCTAGAACAAAAATTAGGCAAAAAATCGATTAGAGAGAGTCCGTTAATGGGTTTTACTTCTCTAGGTATATATTTATACCTATAATTTTCTGTTTTGACCATATCGCACTATGTATCATTTGATAATCCAATGAATCTCTGATTCTTTGTTTGACCAAATAGACTTTTTTTTTTTTAATGGAGCAATATCAAGCATATTTAGAACTCCGTAGATCTCGATACCAGGACATCCTATACCCACTTTTTTTTCGGGAATCTATTTATGGACTAGCTTATGCTCATGAGTCCTTTTTTATAGAAAATGTCGATTATAACAATAAATTTAGTTTACTAATTGTAAAACGTTTAAGTACTCGAATGTATCAACAGACTCATTTCATTCTTTTTGTTAATGATTCTAAAAAAAATACTTTTGTGGGTTATAATTATCATTTTTTTTCTCAAATAATATTAGAAGGTTTTGGTATCGTCGTGGAGATTCTATTTTCTCTACAATTATTTAGCTCTTCCTTAAGGGGATTAGAAATCGTAAAATCTTATAAAAATTTTCAATCAATTCATTCGATCTTTCCCTTTTTCGAAGATCAACTGATATATTTAAATCATAAGTCAGATATACGAATACCCTATCCTATCCATCTGGAAATCTTGGTTCAAATCCTGCGATATTCGATAAAAGATGTCTCTTTCTTTCATTTAATAAGGTTGTTTTTTTATTACTATTATAATTGGAATAGTCTTTTTCCTCCAAAAAAATGGATTTTTACTTTTTTTTCAAAAAGGAATCGAAGAATTTTCTTGTTCCTATATAATTTATATGTATGGGAATATGAATCTATCTTTCTTTTTCTACGTAACAAATCCTCTCAGTTACAGTTAAAACATTTTCGCGTTTTTTTTGAGCGAATTTTTTTCTATGAAAAAATAAAACATCTTGTAGAAGTATCTACTAAGAATTGTTCATATACTTTCTTCTTCTTTAAGGATACTTTCATCCATTATGTTAGATATCAAGGAAAATCAATTCTGGTTTTAAAGAATACTCCTTTTTTGATAAATAAATGGAAATACTATTTTATATATTTATGGCAATGTCATTTTGATATTTGGGCTGGACTAGAAACGATCTATATAAACGAATTATCTCAGTATTCATTTCACTTTTTAGGCTATTTTTTAAGTATTCCACTAAATCTTTCAGTAGTACGAAGTCAAATGTTGCAAAATTCATTTCTTATTAAAATTGTTATAAAAAAACTTGATACAATAGTTCCCATTATTCCTCTAATGAGATCATTGGCTAAAACAAAATTTTGTAATGTAATGGGTCATCCTATTAGTAAGCCGGTTTGGGCCAATTTATCTGATTTTGATATTATTGACCGGTTTTTGCGCATATGCAGAAATTTTTCTCATTATTACAATGGATCTGCAAAAAAAAAGAGTTTCTATCAAATAAAATATATACTTCGGTTTTCTTGTATAAAAACTTTGGCTCGTAAGCATAAAAGTACTGTGCGCATTTATTTGAAAAAATTAAGTTCAGAAAAATTATTGCAAGAATTTTTTACAGAAGAAGATCTTTTTTCTTTGATTTTTCCAAGAACTTCTTTTACTTTGCGTAGGTTTTATAGAGGTCGTATTTGGTATTTGGATATTCTTTTAAGAAACGATTTCGTCAATTATTTATAATTGAAAATAGGTTATGTTATTTTTTAAATCGGTGTAAATTGATAAAACGAACTTCCTTCTTTTTATTCAATGAGGATAAAAAAATCATTTTTTTTAGTCTTCTATATCTATATATAGGATTTTGAAATGCTCATGTAGTCAGAGTCAAGATTCGGGGTTAATGAATTAAATATTATATTTCACTTTCTTAGAGTCTTTTGCTAGGCAAGTAATTAAGGTTTAGATGTATACATAGGGAAAGCCGTGTGCAATGAAAACTGCAAACACGGCTTGGGGAGGGATTTTTTCTTGTTTTATTCTATTGTTGAATTTTATTCAAGAATAAATTATCTACTTCATCCGACTAGTTCCGGGTTCAAGTCCCGGGCAACTCATTTTTGTAGATCGATGTTGTATTATATCTATATTTCTATTCTCTATTTCTATAAATAGAATGATATATAGAAAATAAACTTTTTTTATGAATCAATGAAATGGGATAAACAAGGTAAATTCGGATAAACCGAAATGAATAAGAACATACTAATGAATAAGAACATACTATGGATATTAGTATTGGTTGACACTGGTATATAAGTCATGTTATACTGTTGAATAACAAGTCCTCAAATTCTCGCATTATAGAGAATTTTTGTGCTTGGGAGTCCCTAATGATTAAATGAACCAAGATTTTACCATGACTGCAATTTTAGAGAGACGCGAGAGCGAAAGCCTATGGGGTCGCTTCTGTAATTGGATAACCAGCACCGAAAATCGTCTTTACATTGGATGGTTTGGTGTTTTGATGATTCCTACTTTATTGACTGCAACTTCTGTATTTATTATCGCTTTTATCGCTGCCCCTCCAGTAGATATTGATGGTATTCGTGAGCCTGTTTCTGGATCTCTACTTTATGGAAACAATATCATTTCTGGTGCGATTATTCCTACTTCTGCGGCTATAGGTTTGCATTTTTATCCGATCTGGGAAGCAGCTTCTGTTGATGAGTGGTTATACAACGGCGGTCCTTATGAACTAATTGTTCTACACTTCTTACTTGGTGTAGCTTGCTACATGGGTCGTGAGTGGGAACTTAGTTTTCGTCTGGGTATGCGTCCTTGGATTGCTGTTGCATATTCAGCTCCTGTTGCAGCCGCTACTGCTGTTTTCTTGATCTATCCTATTGGTCAAGGAAGCTTTTCGGATGGTATGCCTCTAGGAATTTCAGGTACTTTCAATTTTATGATTGTATTTCAGGCTGAGCATAATATTCTTATGCATCCATTTCACATGTTAGGTGTAGCTGGTGTATTCGGCGGCTCCCTATTCAGTGCTATGCATGGTTCCTTGGTAACTTCTAGTTTGATCAGGGAAACCACAGAAAATGAATCCGCTAATGAAGGTTACAGATTTGGTCAAGAGGAAGAAACTTATAATATTGTAGCTGCTCATGGTTATTTTGGCCGATTAATCTTCCAATATGCAAGTTTCAACAATTCTCGTTCTTTACATTTCTTCCTAGCTGCTTGGCCTGTAGTAGGTATTTGGTTTACCGCTTTAGGTATCAGCACTATGGCTTTCAACTTAAATGGTTTTAATTTCAACCAATCCGTAGTTGATAGTCAAGGTCGTGTAATAAATACCTGGGCTGATATTATTAACCGAGCTAACCTTGGTATGGAAGTAATGCATGAACGTAATGCTCATAATTTCCCTCTAGATCTAGCTGCGATGGAAGCTCCATCTGTTAATGGATAAAATTTTGATCTTAATTTAAAGTAGACGAGTTTTTGTTTAAAAATAAAGGAGCAATATCAACTTTGTTAATATTGCTCCTTTATATTGGATATTGGATTAGTAATCTTTTTTTTAGATTTCTATAGATTTATACATACGTTTTTGATTGATTTAATGATTCCTTATCTTTTTTTTTTTCCTTTGTTAGAAAAAAAAGGATAATGAAAAGGTAGAATTTGAGATATAGATCATTTTTACTATAAGGGCGGATGTAGCCAAGTGGATCAAGGCAGTGGATTGTGAATCCACCAT
>NW_028197120.1:20000-43294 GCF_037176805.1 Vigna unguiculata | reverse complement strand
CCTAGAGGCATACCATCCGAAAAGCTTCCTTGACCAATAGGATAGATCAAGAAAACAGCAGTAGCGGCTGCAACAGGAGCTGAATATGCAACAGCAATCCAAGGACGCATACCCAGACGAAAACTAAGTTCCCACTCACGACCCATGTAGCAAGCTACACCAAGTAAGAAGTGTAGAACAATTAGTTCATAAGGACCGCCGTTGTATAACCACTCATCAACAGAAGCTGCTTCCCAGATCGGATAAAAATGCAAACCTATAGCCGCAGAAGTAGGAATAATCGCACCAGAAATGATATTGTTTCCATAAAGTAGAGATCCAGAAACAGGCTCACGAATACCATCAATATCTACTGGAGGGGCAGCGATAAAAGCGATAATAAATACAGAAGTTGCAGTCAATAAAGTAGGAATCATCAAAACACCAAACCATCCAATGTAAAGACGATTTTCGGTGCTGGTTATCCAATTACAGAAGCGACCCCATAGGCTTTCGCTCTCGCGTCTCTCTAAAATTGCAGTCATGGTAAAATCTTGGTTCATTTAATCATTAGGGACTCCCAAGCACAAAAATTCTCTATAATGCGAGAATTTGAGGACTTGTTATTCAACAGTATAACATGACTTATATACCAGTGTCAACCAATACTAATATCCATAGTATGTTCTTATTCATTAGTATGTTCTTATTCATTTCGGTTTATCCGAATTTACCTTGTTTATCCCATTTCATTGATTCATAAAAAAAGTTTATTTTCTATATATCATTCTATTTATAGAAATAGAGAATAGAAATATAGATATAATACAACATCGATCTACAAAAATGAGTTGCCCGGGACTTGAACCCGGAACTAGTCGGATGAAGTAGATAATTTATTCTTGAATAAAATTCAACAATAGAATAAAACAAGAAAAAATCCCTCCCCAAGCCGTGTTTGCAGTTTTCATTGCACACGGCTTTCCCTATGTATACATCTAAACCTTAATTACTTGCCTAGCAAAAGACTCTAAGAAAGTGAAATATAATATTTAATTCATTAACCCCGAATCTTGACTCTGACTACATGAGCATTTCAAAATCCTATATATAGATATAGAAGACTAAAAAAAATGATTTTTTTATCCTCATTGAATAAAAAGAAGGAAGTTCGTTTTATCAATTTACACCGATTTAAAAAATAACATAACCTATTTTCAATTATAAATAATTGACGAAATCGTTTCTTAAAAGAATATCCAAATACCAAATACGACCTCTATAAAACCTACGCAAAGTAAAAGAAGTTCTTGGAAAAATCAAAGAAAAAAGATCTTCTTCTGTAAAAAATTCTTGCAATAATTTTTCTGAACTTAATTTTTTCAAATAAATGCGCACAGTACTTTTATGCTTACGAGCCAAAGTTTTTATACAAGAAAACCGAAGTATATATTTTATTTGATAGAAACTCTTTTTTTTTGCAGATCCATTGTAATAATGAGAAAAATTTCTGCATATGCGCAAAAACCGGTCAATAATATCAAAATCAGATAAATTGGCCCAAACCGGCTTACTAATAGGATGACCCATTACATTACAAAATTTTGTTTTAGCCAATGATCTCATTAGAGGAATAATGGGAACTATTGTATCAAGTTTTTTTATAACAATTTTAATAAGAAATGAATTTTGCAACATTTGACTTCGTACTACTGAAAGATTTAGTGGAATACTTAAAAAATAGCCTAAAAAGTGAAATGAATACTGAGATAATTCGTTTATATAGATCGTTTCTAGTCCAGCCCAAATATCAAAATGACATTGCCATAAATATATAAAATAGTATTTCCATTTATTTATCAAAAAAGGAGTATTCTTTAAAACCAGAATTGATTTTCCTTGATATCTAACATAATGGATGAAAGTATCCTTAAAGAAGAAGAAAGTATATGAACAATTCTTAGTAGATACTTCTACAAGATGTTTTATTTTTTCATAGAAAAAAATTCGCTCAAAAAAAACGCGAAAATGTTTTAACTGTAACTGAGAGGATTTGTTACGTAGAAAAAGAAAGATAGATTCATATTCCCATACATATAAATTATATAGGAACAAGAAAATTCTTCGATTCCTTTTTGAAAAAAAAGTAAAAATCCATTTTTTTGGAGGAAAAAGACTATTCCAATTATAATAGTAATAAAAAAACAACCTTATTAAATGAAAGAAAGAGACATCTTTTATCGAATATCGCAGGATTTGAACCAAGATTTCCAGATGGATAGGATAGGGTATTCGTATATCTGACTTATGATTTAAATATATCAGTTGATCTTCGAAAAAGGGAAAGATCGAATGAATTGATTGAAAATTTTTATAAGATTTTACGATTTCTAATCCCCTTAAGGAAGAGCTAAATAATTGTAGAGAAAATAGAATCTCCACGACGATACCAAAACCTTCTAATATTATTTGAGAAAAAAAATGATAATTATAACCCACAAAAGTATTTTTTTTAGAATCATTAACAAAAAGAATGAAATGAGTCTGTTGATACATTCGAGTACTTAAACGTTTTACAATTAGTAAACTAAATTTATTGTTATAATCGACATTTTCTATAAAAAAGGACTCATGAGCATAAGCTAGTCCATAAATAGATTCCCGAAAAAAAAGTGGGTATAGGATGTCCTGGTATCGAGATCTACGGAGTTCTAAATATGCTTGATATTGCTCCATTAAAAAAAAAAAAGTCTATTTGGTCAAACAAAGAATCAGAGATTCATTGGATTATCAAATGATACATAGTGCGATATGGTCAAAACAGAAAATTATAGGTATAAATATATACCTAGAGAAGTAAAACCCATTAACGGACTCTCTCTAATCGATTTTTTGCCTAATTTTTGTTCTAGGATAACGAGCTAATTAAGAATCCTTTATTTTTTTTTTACCTAATCGCTCTTTTGATTTTGGAAAAAATATCTTTATCAATATACTCTTTCTTTTACACATTTATCGCTACCCCAAAATACCAAAAGATAATGGAAAATAGCTATATAGTTAGGACTCATAACAAAAATAAACCATTCACCAGAAAAGCTTTTCCCACATCAAGCACTAACCTATTTTTAACGTACAATTAGATGGGGTAATGATCCAAATAAAAAATAAATGAAAGCTCGATGCTTTTTGTTTCCCTATTAGAATTAGAACCACCAAGTTCTATCCCTTTATTAATCAAACCCAACGGAATTTTTTTTGTTACGAGCCAAAAATTCAAACAAAAATTTGAGCTGGATCCTAAAAGAATGAAATATTTTTAGAATTCTTCATTGATACGACATGCTACTTTTTCCAGTCATTCCTTTCTGGATCAGTCGTGGTTTTACAAGCTCTACCGATAGTATCGACGAACCCATTGCTTCATAGAAATGCGTAAAAAATAGAGTCGCTCTTAAAAGCCGAGTACTCTACCATTGAGTTAGCAACCCCATTACAATTTAAAAAATAAGGTGGATATTTATACCCAATCGCAATCAAAAAAATAAAATTACAAAATTGAATTGTCTAAAAAACTAAAAAAAGATATACCACCTATTTAAATACTATGTTCTTGAAATACTATGTTAGAGTTATCCATTATTATTATATATATAAGACTATATATATATTGGTATATATAGATCTAATATTTTCGTATATATATTCGTGTTTACCTTTCAATTCACTTACTTATTCATTAACAAAGTTTTTCTTGTTTGTCTCGCAGAAAGAAAACCAATGAACCTACCATTTGATGAAGTAATAACGCCTATTTAACGTAAGTAAGGTGATCAATTTATTCACGATCGGATTATATTTATTTGATACAGTGTTGTCAATATTAGTATTGAAAAAAAAATACAATCGAATAAATACAATCGAATTAATAAGATTTTCAATCTTATTAATTCGATTATTAGTATTATGTTAGAATTACTTATAAGAAAAATTATTTAAATATATATATATCTTTTTTTATTCTAAAATGATATTCTAAACTAAAAAAACGTATAAAATTATAGAAATATAGAAATCAATAGGAAAATACAAATTTCATATAGAAATGGAACAACTTCCCTATTATGTGAAATTCACATCGAAAAAGGCAATAGCCAGTTTCCCTTATAAATTGTAATCACTTTTTTCGTAAAATATCGTCTACTTACTATGCTTCTATTCCAATACGAAAGATAGAAATCTGTTTAATAATTAAGTATCTTTGTATTCGGCTCAATCCTTCTTTTAGGAAAAGATTGTGCCGAGTTTAATTGCAATTAATCCAAAGTATCCATTGCTTCGAATTCAAATAGTATCCATTGCTTCGAATTCAAATTTGATCTCCTTCCATACTTCGCAAGCAGCAGCTAATTCAGGACTCCATTTGCTAGCCTCACGGATAATTTCATTACCTTCACGAGCAAGATCACGTCCTTCATTTCGAGCCTTCACACAGGCTTCAAGAGCTACTCGATTAGCTACAGCACCTGGTGCATTTCCCCAAGGGTGTCCTAAAGTTCCTCCGCCAAATTGAAGTACGGAATCATCTCCAAAGATTTCGGTCAGAGCAGGCATATGCCAAACGTGAATACCTCCCGAAGCAACAGGCAGAACACCTGGTAGAGAAACCCAATCCTGAGTGAAATAAATACCACGACTTCGATCTTTTTCAACAAAATCATCACGCAGTAAGTCAACAAAACCTAAAGTGATATCTCTTTCCCCTTCAAGTTTACCTACTACGGTACCGGAGTGAACATGATCTCCACCAGACAAACGTAATGCTTTAGCTAATACACGAAAGTGCATACCATGATTCTTTTGTCTGTCGATAACTGCATGCATTGCACGATGTATATGAAGAAGTAGACCATTATCTCGGCAATAATGAGCCAAGCTAGTATTTGCAGTGAATCCCCCTGTTAAATAATCATGCATTACGATAGGAACGCCTAATTCTCTGGCAAATACAGCTCTTTTCATCATTTCTTCGCATGTACCCGCAGTTGCATTCAAGTAATGCCCTTTGATTTCACCTGTTTCAGCCTGTGATTTAAAAATCGCTTCAGCACAAAATAAGAAACGGTCTCTCCAACGCATAAATGGTTGGGAATTCACATTTTCATCATCTTTGGTAAAATCAAGTCCCCCACGAAGACATTCATAAACAGCTCTACCATAATTCTTAGCGGATAACCCCAATTTAGGTTTAATAGTACATCCTAATAGGGGACGACCATACTTGTTCAATTTATCTCTCTCAACTTGGATGCCGTGAGGCGGACCTTGGAAAGTTTTAATATAAGCGGTTGGGATTCGCAAATCCTCCAGACGTAGAGCACGCAGTGCCTTGAACCCAAATACATTACCGACAATAGAAGTAAACATGTTAGTAACAGAACCTTCTTCAAAAAGGTCTAAAGGATAAGCTACGTAAGCAATATATTGATTTTCTTCCCCAGCAACAGGTTCGATGTGATAGCATCGTCCTTTGTAACGATCAAGACTGGTAAGCCCATCGGTCCACACAGTTGTCCATGTACCAGTAGAAGATTCGGCGGCTACCGCAGCACCTGCTTCTTCAGGTGGAACTCCAGGTTGAGGAGTTACTCGAAATGCTGCCAAGATATCAGTATCTTTGGTTTCATACTCAGGAGTATAATAATTCAATTTATAATCTTTAACACCAGCTTTGAACCCAACACTTGCTTTAGTCTCTGTTTGTGGTGACATAAATCCCTCCCTACAACTCTTGAATTAAGAATTCTTGAAACAATAAGGTCTACTCGATATGACTTAGGAGTTAATGAAATCTTTTACAAAAATCAACTACTATTATCAATTAATCCCAAAGGTTCGTTATGTTATTATTAAATTAAACGATGGTATTTGATTTGTCAAATACATCATTATTGTATACTCTTTTCTATGTATGGCGCAACCCAATCTTTTTTTTTTTTCAATTTGATCTTATTTTTTAATTTTGAAATCGAAAGATCTAATCTAAATAATAATAATAATTTATTCTTAATCTTGACAGTGATATATGTTGTCTATGTAAATCCTAGATGTAAAAATAGGCAGCTTTCTCCCCGGAAAATAAAAAAAGAGGTCAAAAAATAGGGAAACAGAGGGTAAGTCTAAAAAATTGTCTACTGAGGAAATACGAAAGCCAATGATAAAAAAAATGAATTCTAAATTAAGGTACAGGTTCGAATTCCATACAGAATATAGATGATATTTTCTAGAATGATAGAAAAAAAGAAAAGACTTTCGAAAGATTTTATCCAATTGAAATTTTCAAAATAACTGCAGTAAGCTTAAGAATTCAATAATTGAATTTGAATAAGTAAGTAAACAGTTAAAGAGGATTGATGGAATAGTACCAAAAAAATGGAGTACTAACTCCCATTTCTTATTTCTTTTTGAATTAACCGATCAACTTGCTTTCTTATCGAACATTTCTTTTTGATTTAAAAACTTTTTCGGAAAAAAAAATTGGCTTTTGATATGCGAATAAATCCTCCTACTTCCGGTCCTGAAGTTTCTTCGATTGAAAAAAAAAATCTGGGGACATATTGACCAAATAATTGGTCCGGTACTAGATGTAGCCTTTCCCCCGGGGAAGATGCCTAATATTTACAATGCTCTGGTAGTTAAGGGTCGAGATACTGTTGGTCAACAAATTAATGTGACTTGTGAAGTACAACAATTATTAGGAAATAATCGAGTTAGGGCTGTAGCTATGAGTGCTACAGATGGTCTAATGAGAGGAATGCAAGTTATTGACACAGGAACTCCCCTAAGTGTTCCAGTAGGCGGAGCAACTCTAGGACGAATTTTCAACGTGCTTGGAGAGCCGATTGATAATTTAGGTCCTGTAGATACTCGTACAACATCTCCCATTCATAGATCTGCGCCTACCTTTATACAATTAGATACAAAATTATCTATTTTTGAAACAGGAATAAAAGTAGTAGATCTTTTAGCTCCTTATCGTCGTGGAGGAAAAATAGGACTTTTCGGTGGAGCTGGAGTGGGTAAAACAGTACTTATTATGGAATTGATCAATAACATTGCCAAAGCTCATGGAGGTGTATCTGTATTTGGCGGAGTAGGTGAGCGTACTCGCGAGGGAAATGATCTTTATATGGAAATGAAAGAATCTGGAGTAATTAATGAACAAAATATTGCAGAATCCAAAGTAGCTTTAGTATATGGTCAAATGAATGAACCACCCGGAGCTCGTATGAGAGTTGGTTTAACTGCCCTAACTATGGCGGAATATTTTCGAGATGTCAATGAGCAAGATGTACTTCTATTTATCGACAATATCTTCCGCTTCGTTCAAGCAGGATCTGAAGTATCTGCCTTATTGGGTCGAATGCCCTCTGCTGTGGGTTATCAACCCACTCTTAGTACTGAAATGGGTTCTTTACAAGAAAGAATCACTTCTACCAAAGAAGGGTCCATAACTTCTATTCAAGCAGTTTATGTACCTGCCGACGATTTAACTGACCCTGCTCCTGCTACGACATTTGCACATTTAGATGCTACTACTGTACTATCAAGAGGATTAGCCGCCAAAGGTATCTATCCAGCAGTAGATCCTTTAGATTCAACCTCAACTATGCTCCAACCTCGAATCGTTGGTGAAGAACATTATGAGACTGCGCAACGAGTTAAACAAACTTTA
Organism: Vigna unguiculata; assembly: GCF_037176805.1. Classification (NCBI taxonomy): domain Eukaryota; kingdom Viridiplantae; phylum Streptophyta; class Magnoliopsida; order Fabales; family Fabaceae; genus Vigna; species Vigna unguiculata. Next base: position 35,580 of record NW_028197120.1, on the reverse strand, counting down.
CAACGTTACAAAGAACTTCAAGACATTATAGCTATCCTTGGCTTGGACGAATTATCCGAAGAAGATCGCTTAACCGTAGCAAGAGCACGAAAAATTGAGCGTTTCTTATCACAACCTTTTTTCGTAGCAGAAGTTTTTACCGGTTCGGCTGGAAAATATGTTGGTCTAGTAGAAACAATTAGAGGGTTTAATTTGATTCTTTCTGGAGAATTAGACGGTCTTCCTGAACAAGCCTTTTATTTGGTAGGTAATATCGATGAAGCTACTGCGAAGGCTACGAACTTAGAAACGGAGAGCAATTTGAAGAAATGACTTTAAATCTTTGTGTATTGACCCCCAATCGAATTGTTTGGGATTCAGAAGTGAAGGAAATCATTTTACCTACTAATAGCGGACAAATTGGAGTATTACCTAATCATGCGCCTATTGCCTCAGCTGTCGATATAGGTATTTTGAGAATACGTCTTAAAGACCAATGGTTAACAATGGCTCTGATGGGGGGGTTTGCTAGAATAAATAATAATGAGATAACTGTTTTAGTAAATGATGCGGAAAAGGGTAGTGACATTGATCCACAAGAAGCACAGCAAACTCTTGAAATAGCAGAAACTAATTTGAATAAGGCTGAAGGCAAGAGACAAACAATTGAGGCAAATCTAGCTCTTAGACGAGCTAGAACACGAGTAGAGGCTATCAATGTTATTTCATAACAAGTTGAAATTGATGCGTCCCAATATCCGAAAACAATAAAAAGAAAAAAGAAACAGTCAGAAGAAAAAAGTAAGTAGAAAAGCTTATTAGATACCACAGTCAAAGGTATCTAATAAGTTATAACTATACCTTACCTACTATTGGATTTGAACCAATGACTCCCGCCGTATGAAAGCAATACTCTAACCACTGAGTTAAGTAGGTAATTTAGGACTCCTCCTCAAAAAAAAAAAAAGAAGAGTACCCATCTATCAGATTAATTGATTATAAATGTAAAATTACTGATAAGCAATACCAACCCCCGTTCAAGGGATTCGATCATGTAATATTCATCTTGACAAGCAATTATCTTCATACTATGATAAAATATGTATCAAAAACACAAGGGCTGTAGCTCAGTTAGGTAGAGCACCTCGTTTACACGAGCGCCAATGCTTTTTTTCAGAGGAGTTCATCTTGTAATTAAAAAAGTTTATCTTATAGTAAGAAATCGGTGTCTTACTCCATTTTAAGGAACAAAACAAGAGAACACTAGCCTGACAAAGGGTTTAGCCATAAAATCGAATCCATAATTGATTTGAGATATTGATAAGGTGAATACCCATTTCTCGTCAATGCTAAACATAAAGGGTATAGGGACCTAAAAAAGATTATCTTTTCTTCCTATTTTATGAACTTTAAGGTGTATGAAGTGTCATTTCTTATCTTCTATTTTAATTTTAGTAGGTGGATAAAGAGTCCATTTAACTTAAGTTGATCTAGGCCAGAAGCAGACCTACGTCAAGATAATCCTTCTTTGAAACACTTTGGTAGTGCTCTTTGATTGTTATACAAATAAAAAAGAAGAGCATAGGGAATCATCTCTTTATTCTTTACTGTAAAAAAAAAAAAAGATGGTGGACTAACTAATATTTTTATCAGTTAATGAAAAAGCTCAATGCAAAAAAAAATGCATGTTGGGTTTTGAAAACAATTTAAATCATTTAGATAATAATTAGTTTGATCTGTTTTACCGAGAAGGTCTACGGTTCGAGTCCGTATAGCCCTAATATTCCTACAGATACTAATAATATTAATACTATTTTGGATCGAATAGATCTCATTACTAAGACTATTACTAAAAAAAAAACAATTTGTAACTTTCTATTCGAACATATTCATATTCGATAGAATAATATTAATATTAGTATATTCAGCTAGTCTAAAAAAATGGAGACTTTAGACTAAAAATGAAAATGAATTTGGTATATTTTCTACATTCAGAGGAGTACTTTTATGTTTCTTCTTTACGAATATGATATTTTTTGGGCATTTCTAATAATATCAAGTTTGATTCCTATTTTGGCATTTCTAATTTCTGGAATTTTAGCCCCCATTAGCAAGGGACCGGAAAAACTTTCTAGTTATGAATCCGGAATAGAACCAATAGGCGATGCTTGGTTACAATTTCGAATCCGTTATTATATGTTTGCTCTCATTTTTGTTGTTTTTGATGTTGAAACGGTTTTTCTTTATCCATGGGCAATGAGTTTCGATGTATTAGGGGTATCCGTATTTTTAGAAGCTTTCTTATTCGTGCTTATCCTAATTGTTGGTTCAGTTTATGCATGGCGAAAGGGGGCATTAGAATGGTCTTAATTCTTGACTATTTAGACAATTAGAAAAAAAAATATTGAGACAATTATGAATTCCATTGAGTTTCCCTTACTTGATCAAACAACCCAAAATTCAGTTATTTCAACGACATTAAATGATTTTTCAAATTGGTCAAGATTATCCAGTTTATGGCCGCTTCTTTATGGTACGAGTTGTTGCTTCATTGAATTTGCTTCATTAATAGGATCACGATTCGATTTTGATCGTTATGGACTAGTACCACGATCGAGTCCTAGGCAGGCGGACCTAATTTTAACAGCGGGCACTGTAACTATGAAAATGGCCCCTTCTTTAGTTCGATTATATGAACAAATGCCCGAACCTAAATATGTTATTGCTATGGGAGCCTGTACAATTACGGGGGGGATGTTTAGTACCGATTCTTATAGTACTGTTCGAGGCGTAGATAAGCTAATTCCTGTAGATGTATATTTGCCGGGCTGTCCACCTAAACCGGAGGCCATTATAGATGCTATAACAAAACTTCGTAAGAAAATATCTCGAGAAATATATGAAGATCCAATGAGTTTTCAACGAGAGAATAGATGTTTTACTACCAACCATAAGTTTCATGTTGGATACAGTACTTATACTGACAATTATGGTCAAGAATTTTTCTATCAACCGCCATCTACTTCAGAGATATCGTCTGACACATTTTTTTAAAGTACAATAATAAAAAGCAATTCCTTTTTTAAAAATTTCATCGTATTTTAAAAATTTCATCGTAATAGAAAATACTAATACCAAACTCATAAAAAAAATTTAGGAGAAGCAAAAAATGCAAGGTCGTTTGTCTTCTTGGCTAGTCAAACATGGACTAATTCATAGATCCTTGGGTTTCGATTACCTAGGAATAGAGACTTTACAAATAAAGCCCGAGGATTGGCATTCCATTGCTGTCATTTTATATGTATATGGTTACAATTATCTACGTTCTCAATGTGCCTATGATGTAGCACCCGGAGGACTCTTAGCTAGTGTATATCATTTTACAAGAATAGAGTATGGTATAAATCAACCCGAAGAGGTATGCATAAAAATATTTGTATCAAGAAAAAATCCCAGAATTCCTTCGATTTTTTGGGTTTGGAAAAGTGCGGATTTTCAAGAAAAGGAATCTTATGATATGTTGGGAATCTCTTATGATAGTCATCCGCGTCTAAGACGTATTTTAATGCCCGAAAATTGGATAGGATGGCCTTTGCGTAAAGATTATATTGCTCCAAATTTTTATGAAATACAAGATGCTCACTAAATGATAAAAATAATAAACTAATCCAAACTTCTGCAACCCCAGTCAAAGAATATAAGTACATTCTGTTATAGATCAGACAAAATAATTGATTGACATTAAATCAGGCAGAGTAATGGAAGTTGCATTCAGATATTATTATGTGAGAAATCACAAAATTCAGAAATAATAGAATGAATAATTATAGGGTTTAAAATAGGATGGATAGGAGTTTCTTAAGATTCTAAAACAAAAACAATACTGAGTTCTTATCAGCCAAGCCAATAAAAGAAATAGGATGAACTGCAAAAATTCTTTATCTTTATAATAAACTAATTCTTTATCTTTATAATAAACTATATAACGTGCACATCACCATCAATTATACGGCCACGAAAAAAAAAACACAAAGAAAAGGGCTCGATTCTATTTTGGTAATCCTTCTCAGATGAATTCTTAATATTCTCACTCCACCCCAGAACTTCGACTTTTAGGTCTTTTAACCAACTAATTAAACCACTCGAATATTATGGAAATAGAAACCTTTTTTTGTATCGCAGAAAAAAAAGGAAAAAAATAGATAAAGAATTCATTATCTATATATCTATATCTATATATATATAGATACTATAGATAAGCGAATATACCTAATAAAAAATTGCATCTATTCTTTAATCATCTAGGAAAAGTATATCTACAGATACCTAAATAGATCAAAGAAATATGTTATGTATCAGAATCTAGAAGAACACAAATTTGTATGAGTATCTATCCCCCATATTCATTAAAATGAATATGGGGGATAGATACTCATACAAATGAATCTTGTGTCAGGAACCAGATTTGAACTGGTGACACGAGGATTTTCAGTCCTCTGCTCTACCAACTGAGCTATCCCGACCATTCTTGAAGCTTAATACTTTGATTTTAAAAGATTTTTAAAATCTATGTTAATGAATCTATATCAACTAAGTAAAAAAAAAGTTTGTAAGTGAGTTTCCGCAGTAATAATTATTTTTTATTGTTAATCGTTAATTACGCATATGAAAATTCCTTGCTAAAAAATAAGATATTAATTTATACATTTCTGATTAAAAAAAATTCTATGTGTTTCACATATATATTTATATCTATTCCAAAACTCGTCCCTTGTCATTATGATAGATAAGAAAATTATGATAGATAGGAAATTGATGAAAATAAAAATTCCAATTTCGTTGGGAAATAATAAATCGAATAAAACACATAAATAAGGACTTCAAGATAGAGAGGATATAGGAAAAAAATTAGAAAATGAAAAAGTATTTTTGGGGATAGAGGGACTTGAACCCTCATGATTTCTTAAGTCGACGGATTTTCCTCTTACTTTCAATTTCATTGTTGTCGGTATTGACATGTAGAATAGGACTCTATCTTTATTCTCATCTGATTTATCAGTTCTTCAAGGGTTTTAGCCGATTATGATGAAGTGAATAATTTCATCAATAAATATTCCATCTTTTCTTCAACTTCGAATTGATTTGATTCACATTTTTCATTTGTGAATATTTTTATCACAAATAGATCTTCAATAATAAAATAAAAAGTAACAAATTGAAAGAGTATTTCAGTATATATATATGTTTCTAAATGTTTATCTTTGATCCATTCCTGTAATTTTGGTGAAAGGATTCTTTTACTAATGCAATAAAAAAAGTCGTCAATTTCGTTTGTTAGAACAGCTTCCATAGAGTCTCTGCACCTATCCCTTTTTTATTATCACTTTCTGAATTTTTATTTGTTTTCAGAAAACAGGATTTGGCTCAGGATTGCCCATTGTGAATTCCAGGGTTTCTCTGAATTTGAAAATTATTACTTGGTAAGTTTCCATACCAAAACTCAATCCAATTAAGTCCGTAGCGTCTACCAATTTCGCCATATCCCCATCTTTTTTTTTATTTGAATCTGATTATAATAGAATGCTTTTTTTTTCATTTCTATTATGAGAATTATGCGGAACTTTTGAATTCATTAAATACATATTATTTTATTAAATATTAAAAACCCCTTTCTCCAATTTTATAGATTTTATTTCATCTATATTGGATACCTTTATTTGTTTGAATCAGAACTAATTCTAATATCTATATATTAACAATTCAATATACACAGATATAGACCACATATCTACTTATCTTCTATGTACCTACTTATCTTCTTTTTTCATACAATTTAGAATACTCGAATGGTCGATTCTTTTTTTTTTTTTGTTTTTGCTTAAAAAAAAAAAGAAAATAAACAATCCATTTATTCATATACAATTTATATAACTAAAACGAATCTAGTGGCTAAAAAAAACCATTCTTTTAATTGAATATAATATAGAATTAGACATTTACTTAGAAATATGGAATTCCTTAATAAATATTTACTAAAATTTATATTTATTCAAATTTACTTTAAGTACTAATAAATAATCTTTTTGAAAGAAATCAATTTAATAATATATATCTAGAATAGTAGATCGAAATAAATTATATTAAATAAATTATATTAATATAATATTAATTATTATCTTGCACTTTATGTTATCAGATAAAATAAATAATAGAAATAATAAAAATTGGGTTTGATTTTCTATATTTTCTTTCTCTATTTTTGATGTTTGTATTAATTTGAATTTTGTTATAAATAACTAAAAATTGATAACTAAGATCCCATTCAATTCTTCTGCATATGTATATTTCGTTTACATTAGCCGGTTTAGCTCAGAGGTTAGAGCATCGCATTTGTAATGCGATGGTCATCGGTTCGAATCCGATAACCGGCTTTTCTCTATTTGTTTTTTACATAATTGATAATATCTTTTTTAGAAATAAAAAATTGGGAGAGTTCGATCTCTGCGGAAGAAATCAAGAAATTAACCTACTTTTTTGTATTCTTTTATATACAATAAATTCGGATATTGATAAAATTCATCTAATTCTTCTTTGTACTATAAAACTTTAGTAGATTTCGCTTCATTTAGAATTCTATAATATTTTTCATTTCGTTTAGTTTTCATTTCGATTTATAAGATTTTTCATTTTAAAAAAGGAGTTTTTATGTCACGTTACAGAGGACCTCGTTTCAAAAAAATACGTCGTCTAGGATATTTACCAGGACTTACTAGTAAAAGGCCAACAGTCAAAAACGAATTTCGAAATCAATTGCGCTTCAGTAAAAAATCTCAATATCGTATTCGTTTAGAAGAAAAACAAAAATTGCGTTTTCATTATGGTCTTACAGAACGACAATTGCTTAAATACGTTCGTATCTCCGGAAAAGCTAAAGGATCAACTGGTCAGGTTTTATTACAACTACTTGAAATGCGCTTGGATAACATACTTTTTCGATTGGGTATGGCTGCGACTATTCCTCAAGCCCGCCAATTTATAAACCATAGACATGTTTTAGTTAATGGTCGTATAGTGGATATACCAAGTTATCGTTGTAAACCTCAAGATATTATTACAGCAAAGGATGAACAAAAATCTAAAACTCTTATTCAAAATTATTTTGATTCAGCCCCCCATGAGAAATTGCCAAATCATTTGACTGTTCACCCTTTCCAATATAAAGGTTTAATTAATCAAATAATAGATAATAAATGGGTTGGTTTGAAAATAAATGAATTACTGGTTGTAGAATATTATTCTCGTCAAACTTAAACTTAACTAAAATAACAAGAGTTTTTTTTACAAGGATTTTCTGCTATTCATATATCATAGACATGGATATGCGAAAATTTTTATTCCTTGCCCACCCGTTATCCACTATTTTTTGTATTACCGAAAAATGAGGAATATAAAGTTGTCCATATCAACAAACAAATTTGAAATATGAAATAATGGTATGCATTGGGATGAGTAATATTGATGAATTTGGTAAAGATTCGGAAAGAGAGGGATTCGAACCCCCGGTAAACAAAAAGCCTACATAGCAGTTCCAATGCTACGCCTTGAACCACTCGGCCATCTCTCCTATATAATGATGCCCAGAAACCGGTTGAATGTTGAATAGTGAATCAATCCTATTTTTCATAAATGCATAAAACCTATTCAAACTATAAAAATACAAAGTAAAATTAAAAAAAAACCTCCTACAAGGTCTTAGGATAAACAAATTTGATTGATGAGTTCATTTTTACGTTATTTCGCACTGTATTATAATTATACAATTCCTTTATTTGTGGGATTGATTTCTCACACCATGATTAATTAAATTATAGAATGGATTTCTACCTATGCCTAGATCTCGGATAAATGAAAATTTTATAGATAAGACCTTTTCAATTGTAGCCAATATCTTATTACGAATAATTCCGACAACTTCAGGAGAAAAAAGGGCATTCACTTATTACAGAGATGGTGTGATTTGATTCCATTTTTTTTGACCGATTTCGGTCAAAAAAAAATGGAATGGAAAAACCCCACGCGTGTTGAAGGTGAAATTTGTAAATAAAAGGATTAATTCCTTCTGTCGTGTATCCTCGATTAATGAAGCCTTATATGCTTGAATTTTAGGTTTCTAGTATTAAGCGAAAGGTTATACCTATACTTATGGGGTTAGGTCAACCCCAAATTACTAGTACTGATAGGCAACATTGGGAAAGAAGCACTACGCTTGGGAATCAAGGACACGAAAACTTTGTATCTATCTATATCCATGGCTTATCGAGATTGGGACTAACAGGAATGGTTGGGACAATAAATATCCATCTCGTTCATATTTTGGATACCCATAGAACCATCGAAGATTATTGAGGTGACTAATTCCAGGAAATTAAGCAGCGTAGAGGACAAAGAAATTGTTGAAGTTCTTATTTTTTTTTATCAAGTACCTACATACTTAATGTTAAGAAATAATTTTTGACAGGAAGGTTGGCTAGAGATTTATTGTAAAAACACTAGCTCTGTTCAGTTGAGAATGAGAATACTGGAATATTTTTTGATTTGATGGATTTTTCTCATTACACACATAAGGGGGGAGCCGTATGAGATGAAAATCTCACGTACAGTTCTGGAGCGGAGATTCTTTGAACCGAATGACGACCGTAACGGATGTCAGCTCAATCTGAAGGAAATTATGCAGAAGCTTTACAGAATTATTATGAGGCTATGCGACTGGAAATTGATCCCTATGATCGAAGTTATATACTTTATAACATAGGCCTTATTCACACAAGTAACGGAGAACATACTAAAGCTTTGGAATATTATTTTCGGGCGCTCGAACGAAACCCATTTTTACCCCAAGCTTTTAATAATATGGCCGTGATCTGTCATTACGTGCGACTATCTCCACTATAGAAAGAAAAAAGAAAAGAACAAGCAAATCCACAAATTTTAATATAAGAAATATAGAAATATAAATAATTATAAATAAGAAAGGCTTTCTACATATATATATCGTTCAAAACAACGATTTTTATCAGCTGTAGCAAAGAAACTTCATAGAAGTAAAAATATGAAGAAATCGATATGTCTAGATACCCTCTTTTTCTATGGATAAAAGATCTAATTGATAAAGGAAGCATCGTAAGGATCAATTAACACGGTTTTCAATCGATATAATAAAAACTGCTTCCTTATCTCATGATAAATAAAGAAGTCAGGAATCCACTTATGTAATAAAAAGGATCCCCTGGTATTTTGAGCAGCGGTGTAGTATCAAATCCCAAAGATAGAAAGTATTTTCTCTTTACTTATAAGAACTTATAAGATAAGAAAGAAAAAACTTTTACCAAGATTCTATAGAAATGAATCTATCATATATTTTTGTATATGATATATAAAATCGAGATAGTTACCTTTCAGAAAATTAGAATTAGGGCGTTAATGCCAATGCTTGATTCCCTTTTCTGAAGGTAGGAGAAAAGATAAAACTAAAAAAAAAGATGAAATTCTTTGAAATTCTTTATTTATTAGTAAAAATGAAAGTTTGAAACTCATATTAATAATTTCTTTTTTTCTTTTAGTTAACTTCAAGATAATAGAACAAAAAAAGAATTGACTACTGAGCCGTATGAGTCAGGAAATTCTCAAGTACGGTTCTAAGGAAAGGAATTGACTCACCTATTTCGACCGAGGAGAACAGGCCATTCGGCAGGGAGACTCAGAAGTTGCGGAGTCTTGGTTTAATCAAGCCGCTGAATATTGGAAACAAGCTATAGCTCTCACCCCCGGTAATTATATTGCAGCACAGAATTGGTTGAAGATCACAGGGCGTTTTGAATAAGAACACTCTGTTTCTTTTTTTTCTTATATATTTATCTATCTATATAAAGATATAGATAGATAAATATATATTGTTATAAATTCTTGTTTCTTGTCCCTATCAAATTCAAAAATCATTTCTATAGGAACGACCAATCACATAATTTAAATATATCCCTTCTAATTTTGTTCGATTTTGTCTAGTATTTCATAGAAATAAACGAGATGTGGATACAGTAGATAATTTTCTCCTTTTTTCTGTTATTTAAACTAATATTCAATCAAATTAAGAAAAGAGACCTTCAAAAAAAGAAATAAAATATAGGTATATTGCCTAATAATGAATGCTAATGCCTGCTCAATTTGAAATAGAGTACATACTTATACTTTATCTAAAAAAAAAAATAAAATCTAAGGAATAGAATTAGAATAAAATCTGAATACATTTGATTAGGCTGCACGAAAAATTATTGAACTTCCATTCAGAGTTCCCAAAAAGGTCTTAGAAGATTAAAATAGGTCCGTTGAGCGCCTCACTCTTATGTCATAATAGATTCGAACACTTGCCCCGAATTGACTTCGAGATCATAATTGTTCTAGTGAAAAACTAAAGAAATGAAATTTACTAAGATATCCAATACATGAGAGATAGGAGAGAACAAAACTCAATAGAAACATCTCTAATAAGTTCACTAATTCTGTTTTATGTTGGCAGGTCTCTTTGTATGTGTTGTCTGGAAAGAGGAGGACTCAATGATTATTCGTTCACCGGAACCAGAAGTTAAAATTTTGGTAGATAGGGATCCTATAAAAACTTCTTTTGAGGAATGGGCAAAACCTGGTCATTTCTCAAGAACAATAGCTAAGGGACCAGATACTACTACTTGGATCTGGAACCTACATGCTGACGCTCATGATTTTGATAGCCATACTAATGATTTAGAGGAGATTTCCCGAAAAGTTTTTAGTGCGCATTTTGGCCAACTCTCTATCATCTTTCTTTGGCTGAGTGGCATGTATTTTCATGGTGCTCGTTTTTCCAATTATGAGGCATGGTTAAGTGATCCTACTCACATTAGGCCTAGTGCTCAGGTGGTTTGGCCAATAGTGGGTCAAGAAATATTGAATGGTGATGTAGGGGGGGGGTTCCGAGGAATACAAATAACCTCTGGTTTTTTTCAGATTTGGAGAGCATCTGGAATAACTAATGAATTACAACTCTATTGTACTGCAATTGGTGCATTGGTCTTTGCAGCCTTAATGCTTTTTGCTGGTTGGTTTCATTATCACAAAGCTGCTCCAAAATTGGCTTGGTTCCAAGATGTAGAATCTATGTTGAATCACCATTTGACAGGGCTCCTAGGGTTGGGGTCTCTTTCTTGGGCAGGACATCAAATACATGTATCTTTACCGATTAACCAATTTCTAAATGCTGCAGTAGATCCCAAAGAGATACCACTTCCTCATGAATTTATCCTAAATCGGGATCTTTTGGCTCAACTTTATCCGAGTTTTTCCGAGGGAGCAACCCCATTTTTTACCTTGAATTGGTCAAAATACGGAGAATTTCTTACTTTTCGTGGAGGATTAGATCCAGTAACTGGAGGTTTATGGCTGACCGATATTATACACCATCATTTAGCTATTGCAATTCTTTTCTTGATAGCGGGTCACATGTATAGGACCAACTGGGGTATTGGTCACAATATAAAAGACATTTTAGAGGCACATAAAGGTCCATTTACAGGCCAGGGTCATAAAGGTATATATGAGATTCTAACAACGTCATGGCATGCTCAATTATCTATTAATCTAGCTATGTTAGGCTCTTTGACCATTGTTGTAGCTCACCATATGTATTCTATGCCTCCTTATCCATACCTAGCTACTGACTATGGTACACAACTGTCATTGTTTACACATCACATGTGGATTGGTGGATTTCTCATAGTCGGTGCTGCTGCGCATGCAGCGATTTTTATGGTAAGAGATTATGATCCGACTATTCGATACAACGATCTATTAGATCGTGTCCTTAGACATCGTGATTCAATCATATCACATCTTAACTGGGTATGTATCTTTTTAGGTTTTCACAGTTTTGGTTTGTATATTCATAATGATACCATGAGCGCATTAGGGCGCCCTCAAGATATGTTTTCAGATACTGCTATACAATTACAGCCGATCTTTGCTCAATGGATACAAAATACCCACGCTTTAGCACCTGGCACAACAGCCCCAGGTGCAGCAACAAGTACCAGTTTGACTTGGGGAGGTGAAAATTTAGTAGCAGTGGGCGGTAAAGTTGCTTTGTTACCTATTCCTTTAGGAACTGCGGATTTTTTGGTCCATCATATTCATGCATTTACAATTCATGTAACAGTATTGATACTCTTAAAGGGTGTTCTATTTGCTCGTAGTTCACGATTGATACCGGATAAAGCAAATCTAGGTTTTCGTTTCCCTTGTGATGGACCTGGAAGAGGGGGGACATGCCAAGTATCCGCTTGGGATCATGTCTTCTTAGGACTATTTTGGATGTACAATTCAATTTCCGTAGTTATATTCCATTTCAGTTGGAAAATGCAGTCAGATGTTTGGGGTAGTATAAGTGATCAAGGGATAGTAACTCATATCACAGGAGGAAATTTTGCGCAGAGTTCCATTACCATTAATGGGTGGCTTCGTGATTTCTTATGGGCGCAGGCATCCCAGGTAATTCAGTCTTATGGTTCTTCATTATCTGCATATGGTCTTTTTTTCTTGGGTGCACATTTTGTATGGGCTTTTAGTTTAATGTTTCTATTCAGCGGGCGTGGTTATTGGCAAGAACTTATTGAATCCATTGTTTGGGCTCATAATAAATTAAAAGTTGCTCCTGCTACTCAGCCCAGAGCCTTGAGCATTGTACAAGGACGTGCTGTAGGAGTAACACATTACCTTCTAGGTGGAATTGCCACAACATGGGCATTCTTCTTAGCAAGAATTATTGCAGTAGGATAATAGCTAGGAGGATTTGAAAATCATTATGGCATTAAGATTTCCAAGCTTTAGTCAAGGCTTAGCTCAAGACCCCACTACTCGTCGTATTTGGTTTGGTATTGCTACCGCACATGACTTCGAAAGTCATGATGATATTACTGAGGAACGTCTTTATCAGAATATTTTTGCTTCTCATTTCGGGCAATTAGCAATCATTTTTCTGTGGACTTCCGGGAATCTCTTTCATGTAGCTTGGCAAGGTAATTTTGAGACATGGGTACAGGATCCTTTACATGTAAGACCTATTGCTCATGCAATTTGGGATCCTCATTTTGGTCAACCAGCTGTAGAAGCTTTTACTCGAGGGGGTGCTCTAGGTCCTGTTAATATAGCCTATTCTGGTGTTTATCAGTGGTGGTATACAATCGGTTTACGTACTAATGGGGATCTTTATACTGGAGCTATTTTTCTATTAATACTTTCTATTATATCTTTAATAGCAGGTTGGTTACACCTACAACCAAAATGGAAACCGAGTGTTTCGTGGTTTAAAAATGCCGAATCCCGCCTCAATCATCATTTGTCAGGACTATTCGGAGTAAGTTCCTTGGCTTGGACAGGGCATTTAGTTCATGTTGCTATTCCGGGGTCCAGGGGGGAATCCGTTCGATGGAACAATTTATTAGATATCTTGCCGCACCCCGAGGGATTAGGTCCATTTTTTACAGGTCAGTGGAATCTTTATGCTCAAAACCCAGATTCCAATAATCATATATTTGGTACCCCTCAAGGAGCAGGAACTGCTATTCTAACACTTCTCGGAGGATTTCATCCGCAAACTCAAAGTTTATGGTTAACTGATATTGCACACCATCATTTGGCTATTGCGTTTATTTTTCTAGTTGCTGGCCATATGTATAGAACTAATTTCGGGATTGGTCACAGTATTAAAGATCTTTTAGAAGCACATACTCCTCCGGGGGGTAGATTGGGGCGTGGGCATAAGGGTCTTTATGATACAATCAATAATTCAATTCATTTTCAATTAGGTCTTGCTCTAGCCTCTTTAGGGGTTATTACTTCCTTGGTAGCACAACACATGTACTCTTTACCTGCTTATGCGTTTATAGCGCAAGACTTTACTACTCAAGCTGCCTTATATACTCATCATCAATATATAGCAGGCTTCATTATGACAGGGGCTTTTGCTCATGGAGCTATCTTTTTTATTAGAGATTATAATCCAGAGCAGAATCAAGATAATGTCTTGGCAAGAATGTTAGACCATAAAGAAGCTATCATATCCCACTTAAGTTGGGCTAGCCTCTTTCTGGGGTTCCATACTCTGGGACTTTATGTCCATAACGATGTCATGCTTGCTTTTGGTACTCCGGAGAAACAAATTTTGATTGAACCTATATTTGCCCAATGGATACAATCTGCTCATGGTAAAACTTCCTATGGGTTCGATATACTTTTATCTTCAACGAACAGTCCGGCGTTCAATGCGGGACGAAGCATATGGTTGCCTGGTTGGTTAAACGCTGTAAATGAGAATAGTAATTCTCTATTCTTAACAATAGGGCCTGGAGACTTCTTGGTTCATCATGCTATTGCTCTTGGTTTACATACAACTACTTTGATTTTAGTAAAAGGTGCTTTGGATGCGCGTGGTTCTAAGTTAATGCCTGATAAAAAAGATTTTGGTTATAGTTTTCCTTGTGATGGCCCGGGACGAGGCGGAACTTGTGATATTTCCGCTTGGGACGCATTTTATTTGGCAGTTTTCTGGATGTTAAATACCATTGGATGGGTTACTTTTTATTGGCATTGGAAACACATTACACTATGGCAGGGTAATATTTCACAGTTTAATGAATCTTCTACCTATTTGATGGGATGGTTAAGAGATTATCTATGGTTGAACTCTTCACAACTTATCAATGGATATAACCCTTTTGGTATGAATAGTTTATCAGTCTGGGCATGGATGTTCTTGTTTGGACATCTTGTTTGGGCTACTGGATTTATGTTCTTAATTTCTTGGCGCGGATATTGGCAGGAATTGATTGAAACTTTGGCATGGGCTCATGAACGTACACCTTTGGCTAATTTGATTCGATGGAGAGATAAACCAGTGGCTCTTTCCATTGTGCAAGCAAGATTGGTTGGACTAGCCCACTTTTCCGTAGGTTATATATTTACTTATGCAGCCTTCTTAATTGCCTCTACATCGGGCAAATTCGGTTAATTGAATTCTTTATTATATATATCTGGCAAGAATCTCATTTCCTTCTATAGGGAAGAGAAGCCACTTATACATCTAGGATCCGACTTCTATCATTGATGCTAATAGCAAATTAACCATTATGGCAAGGAAAAGTGTTATTCAGAGGGAAAAGAAGAGACAAAAATTGGAACAGAAATATCATTTGATTCGCCGATCCTCAAAAAAAGAAATAAGCAAAGTTCCGTCGTTAAGTGAGAAATGGGAAATTCATGGAAAATTAGAATCACTACCGCGTAATAGTGCACCTATACGTCTTCATCGACGTTGTTTTTCGACCGGAAGACCGAGAGCTAATTATCGAGACTTTGGATTATCTGGACACATACTTCGGGAAATGGTTCATGCATGTTTCTTGCCGGGTGCAACAAGATCCAGTTGGTAAGGATTTCCAATTATCTTCATTTTTTTCATTTTATTATCAGCGATCATAGGAGGGTCCCTTTACCGTTATGTATAAATGGTTTATTC
>NW_028197120.1:10000-15000 GCF_037176805.1 Vigna unguiculata | reverse complement strand
TGGAACTTGAAATTCGTATTAAGGCCCTTCTGAGTAAAGAAAAGGCATAACCTTTTTTCTTAGTTCAGAAACAAGAAGATTTCATTGGAAATATTCAGAGATTCTTAGGGAGTCTAAACGAAAAAAGTCTTAAAAAGAAAAAAAATTGTTCGAATTGAATCTTTATCAAATTTGAATATCAGAATAGTAGATATAAATATAATTCAACGGGTTAGGTCCACTTACTTTTTTTTATTTTTCCATTATTGAATTTTACACTTTTTCTTTTTTATTACAAATAGAAACTTTTTCAAAATATCAAGAATCTTTTTATTCTTCCTTCAAATAGAAAGACTATTGCTTTTGAAAAAAAAAGTAAAAAGCCCCTTATCGGATTTGAACCGATGACTTACGCCTTACCATGGCGTTACTCTACCACTGAGTTAAAAGGGCCCTTTTTCTTTCTTTCAATTTCTAAATAAGGAACTAGCATGACTAGTACATATATTTGTTACTGTGTATACTTATTCTATAAATTTATATAAATTATTTCTATAAATTTATATAAATTATATAAATTAAATGATATAAATGGGATTAGAATACATGTACATCAATATCTATTATTTGTATAATGACTCATCAAAGAACAAAAAATTGGATTTACCTAGTGAATAGAATATAGTTAAAAAAAAGAATTGATTAAGATTGGATTTGATCCATATCAAATATATTATTTCAAAATGGATTCTTGAAGTCATTCTAATCATAACACTAAATTCTTTTTATTGATACATAAATGTACTCACAAAATAAAATATTTCATCGAAACATTGATAAAATCGAATCATTGATAAAATGGATTCAATATGTTCTGTCCCTAAACCAAATTTTTATTTTTTTATTGAAAAATTCTATTTTCCAAAGTTTTTTTTCTTAGTATTAGATATAAATCTACCTATCGAATCTTAGTATTAGTAATAAATGATAGAAATGAAGTTTTAACCTCTCGTCCTTTGCAACAAACGAATCATTCCTGTGAAGAATTTTCTCTTTATTGGAACATTACTTCTTTTTTTTTCTTATTATGACTGGAATAAAAAAATTTAGAAATATAAATGATTAATAAAAAATTTCTATGGAATTATGAAAGAACGAAAAATATTTTTTTTTATCGAATCATATCATTATATTGACAATTGCAAAAAACTGTTCATACTATGAACGTAGTATAATGGCGGTCGGGCAAGTATGCCCCCATCGTCTAGTGGTTCAGGACATCTCTCTTTCAAGGAGGCAGCGGGGATTCGACTTCCCCTGGGTGGTAGGGTGTTACGAAAGGAAGTTGATCAAAAATTTTCAATAAAAACTGAAATGTATTCTTCCTATTGTGCTGGGTCGATGCCCGAGCGGTTAATGGGGACGGACTGTAAATTCGTTGGCAATATGTCTACGCTGGTTCAAATCCAGCTCGGCCCAAGAATTTGCCGATCCACTATGAAATTCTATAACCCATTTATAGTTCTCTGGAAATGACTGATGTGCTATGATACGGAAGAATCAAAATATTAAACATATCTAAGGTTATTTCTTTTTTTTCTGTATTCCATATTTCTTTCCACAAATTCAAAATCTTGTTAATAATCGGTATTCATGTCAAGATCTGTAAGTAGAAAATATAAGGAAAAATTGAAAAAAAAAATATTTTTTTTTCATTGATTCAATTTTCAATCGATTTGTTAATAGAATAAGAATAAGAAACGGATTACGAGTAATTTGTGTCGATCTCACTAAAGTGGATATCGATATACATATCAATATATAAAAAAATGCGCTTTTTTCATTTACAACAAAAAGGTTCGAATCCGAAATAGAAAAAGAAAAGGTTTGACAGAAACGGTCCGTAAAAATATTTATACAGTACACCCCTTTCCCTGGGATTGTAGTTCAATTGGTCAGAGCACCGCCCTGTCAAGGCGGAAGCTGCGGGTTCGAGCCCCGTCAATCCCGTTGGATATAAATCCAAAAAAATAAAAAATAAATTCCTTTTTTGTGTATTTGTAGGGAATCAAATTGATAAACAAAATTTTATTTGGGGCCCCCCCCTGCTTTTTCATTTGTTTCGCCGAAAAAGGAAGGAAAGGGATTTTGGACTTTCATCAAGAATAAATGTTTTTTTGTTTTATTTAGTATGGATAAAAGATCTTCCTATGTTATACTATTTCATGAGTTGATTTGATAGCTCAGATTTTGTGATTCATGATATTGATCCGATTTGATATCATTGAAATCCAATTTATACCATTGTTGAAAGATTGAACATTTCTATGGGATTAAATCCCGAATTTTTTTTTTAGAAATTTAAGAGAAATAGAACATAATAAAGATTATGGAAGTAAATATTCTCGCATTTATTGCTACTGCACTGTTTATTCTAGTTCCTACTGCTTTTTTACTTATAATTTATGTAAAAACGGTAAGTAAAAGTGACTAATTTCACTGAAATATGATTTCTTCATTTTTATGAATGATTTAAAAAAATGATCGTACAATCAGCGTAATCCAGATAGTAGAAATCAATTTGATTTCTACTATCTGAGAATTGCGTCCAATTTTTTTTTTCAGATTCTTTTTACAAACAATTCCGGTATCTTAGGAAAAAAAGGGGGTAAAAAAACAGGAATGGTTATTACACGGTCCGCCATTTTCCATATATATATATATCTATATAACCAGGTTAAGCGTCAGTTCATCGAAATAGAAATTTTAAGAAAAATTTGATTGGAATAGGAATCCATTTCTTCTTCTTTTTGATTCCCTTGTTTTTCTCAAAATAGGAATATGGGAATAATGAAAATATTTGTTTGATTGAAAGAGTATTTTCAATTCCTATAAGATACATAGAATACATTACACTACTAAAATATAATAGAATCAAGATAGATTTTCTATTTGAACTCAATTAATTAGTATTAGTTTAAATGAAATATTTTCATTCAATAGTTTCGAAATTCAAAAATTCAGGTAGAAATCAACAAGGTTACTTGGATCCCTTAACTCAATTTTTAGTATCCCTATAGCCCACTTCTTCCCCATACTACGAGGGAAAGGGAAAATGAAAAAACTACCATTAAAGCAGCCCAAGCAATACTTACTATATCCATGTAAATTTTGTCTCCTATCTCTATAAATATGAAGGAACTATTTCATTATTTTTTCAAATTTTTTATTCTATTCTTTTTTTTGTATTATTCGCTAAAAATACTATACTATAATAGTGGAATTGCTATTACAGAGTCAAAAAAAGGATTCTGGGCTAACATCATTCACGAAAAACAAGAATTCATTCTATTTATTAGTTATTAGAACATCTAAAAAGTTTTTTTTGATTATTTTTAGTAAAATCATAAAACATTAAACATAAAAAAATTATAGGAAGTTATAAGTCAATGAATGTTACTACCAGGTGGGAATATTAAGATTTCTCTTTTATCATTTCCTTAAGGATTTCATAAAAAAAGAATCAAGACAGATTCATTTGCATACTTATACTCTTCTTTCTATTTGAAATAGTCCCTTAAATGTCTCCCAATTCGTTCTCTAAAATAATTAAAAAAACTTTTTTTCTTTTCTATTCGATTTTAGAATCAAAACTTTTTAATTTTATTAGAATATAGAATATGAAAATCTAAAGAATACTTTTTTTGAATATTACGAAAGCGAATTAGCTAAATTAAAGCTATTAAATAGAATTGATCTAAATAAATAATATTGATAAAATGTGGAAGCACTCATAAACTTTAAATTAGTCTGTATAGAAGGTTTTTCTTCTGCCTTTTCTCTACCTAAAAATGGACTTTCCTATCCGACTTATTCTTAATCCAATCTAATAAAAGACCCAGTCAGGAGACAGACACTACAATAGTTGTGTAGTGAACGAACTATCATTTCTAAATTTATGGATTCCTTTTCACTACTAGAATCTTTCCTTGAATTCGAGACAAAAATATTTACAACATTTTTTAAGCTACTGATGCTTATAATTTCGAATCAAACGCAATTCTCAAGACTCCTTTTCCCTCGCTTGCTTCTGTTGGAAAAAAAGTTTTCTAAAAAAACGTAATATAATCTTTCATTTACAGTTTCTTATCGATCAGGCGACACCCGGATTTGAACTGGGGAAAAAGGATTTGCAGTCCCCCGCCTTACCACTCGGCCATGCCGCCAATAAAAATATAGATATGAAGTTTTTGAGAATACTCCCCCCTTTTCTTTCTATTGAAAAATTGAAAAACAATCTTGAGACAAATCGCAACCGTTAACTATTCTTTTATGAATTATTCTTGAATATTTGAATAGAAATTTTTTTTTCTTAATGAGATCAGAAAATAAAAATTGATACATAACCAATCAATATTGCTTTTTTTTTTAACTTTGTTCATTCTAATTATAACAGCAACTTTCAATATATGTAAACCCTAGAATATCAATTTGATCTGTTACACAGATATTATCTAATCGAGTATCTTATCCATATCTATATAGATATAGAATACCAATACTATACGGTATTTTCAAGAAATTATCGTGCTTATTCTTTTTTTACAATTTTCAATAGAAAATTTGTAAAAATTCACACAACATGTTATGTGTTTGTTATCCTGAACAAATATGACTGCAATAAAGTTAGAGACAGATCTATAGCTGCAGTTAAATATATGCATGTTTCAAAAATACAAGCCTTATTACATTACACATAACATACTCTAATCATATTCTCCCCAATTCTCTCCAAAATACTTCACTTCAAAATATATCTTTTCTTGACAATTTCGAATGGATTTTTTTTTGTATCCAATTGAATTTGAATATGTAATATCATAATAATGATAGAAATGAAATGCATTTTTTTAGATTCCTAAAAAAAATATTGAAATGCCCGTAGAAATTTCCAATCCTTTTTTAGATTAGACTTTCGATTCTATCTGTTTGTTTTGTTGCAAATTCCTTCGAAGTTGAGT
>NW_028197120.1:0-5000 GCF_037176805.1 Vigna unguiculata | reverse complement strand
TTTTGGTTCGGCGTATAGAATTAGCTAAGCATTTTATACGAACAAATATAGAACCAGAATGGATGGTTTTATGTCTCTTACCAGTTCTTCCTCCCGAATTGAGACCGATTATTCAAATAGATGGGGGCAAATTAATGAGCTCAGATATTAATGAACTATATAGAAGAGTTATCTATCGGAATAATACTCTTATCGATCTATTAACAACAAGTAGATCTACTCCAGGAGAATTAGTAATATGTCAGGAGAAATTGGTACAAGCAGCCGTGGATACACTTCTTGATAATGGAATCCGCGGACAACCGATGAGGGACGGTCATAATAAGGTTTACAAATCTTTTTCTGATATAATCGAGGGTAAAGAGGGAAGATTTCGCGAGACCCTACTTGGGAAACGGGTTGATTATTCAGGTCGTTCTGTCATTATTGTAGGTCCATCACTTTCATTACATAGATGTGGATTGCCCGGCGAAATAGCAATAGAACTTTTCCAGACATTTCTAATTCGTGATCTAATTCGAAAACATTTTGCTTCCAACATAGGAATTGCTAAGAGTAAAATTCGGCAAAAAGAACCGATTGTATGGGAAATACTTCAAGAAGTTATGCAGGGACATCCCGTATTGCTAAATAGAGCACCTACTCTGCATAGATTAGGTATACAGGCATTCCAACCCATTTTAGTAGAGGGGCGTGCTATTTGTTTGCATCCATTAGTTTGTAAGGGATTCAATGCAGACTTTGATGGCGATCAAATGGCTGTTCATGTGCCTTTATCCTTAGAAGCTCAAGCAGAAGCACGTTTACTTATGTTTTCTCATACAAACCTCTTGTCTCCAGCTATCGCGGATCCAATTTCTGTACCAACTCAAGATATGCTTATTGGACTTTACATATTAACGAATGGGAATCGTCGGGGTATTTCTTCAAATAGGTATAATCCACGTAATTGCAGAAATTTGAAAAATGAAAGAATTCCCCAAAAAAACTATAAGTATACGAAAAAAAAAGAACCTTTTTTTTGGAATTCCTATGATGCAATTGGAGCTTATCAACAGAAAAGAATAACCTTCGATAGTCCTTTGTGGCTCCGGTGGCGACTAGATCTACGCATTATTTCGTCAAGAGAAGTTCCTATCGAAGTTCACTATGAATCTTTAGGCACCTATCATGAAATTTATGGGCATTATCTAGTAGTAAGAAGTACAAAAAAACAAATTCGTTCTATTTACATTCGAACCAACGTAGGTCATATTTCTTTTTATCGAGAAATCGAAGAAGCTGTACAAGGTTTTTGCCGAGCCTATTCATATGGTATCTAATCATATAGATGGTTGTATCTAAGATAAACAAATTTATGATACTGGTGTAAATTCAAATCTTCATGATTTAACATTTAACAAGGATCTTAGTTTTTTAATTTCTCAATTTCTACACAAATTAAGATAAAGAAAAGGCAGTTTTTCAATCATTGACTCAAATCCATTGTTGAACTGAATGAATCCCACTGAGTGGAATAGGGAGGTACTTATGGCAGAACGGACCAATCTAATGTTTCACAATAAAGTGATAGGTGGAACTGCCATTAAACGACTTATTAGCAGATTAATAGATCACTTCGGAATGGCATATACATCACATATCCTGGATCAAGTCAAGACTCTGGGATTCCGCCAAGCTACGGCTACATCCATTTCATTAGGAATTGATGACCTTTTAACAATACCTTCGAAAGGATGGCTAGTCCGAGATGCTGAACACCAAAATTTGATTTTGGAAAAACAGCATCATTATGGAAATGTACATGCAGTAGAAAAATTACGCCAATCCATTGAGATATGGTATGCTACAAGTGAATATTTTCGACAAGAAATGAATCCTAATTTTAGAATGACCGATCCTTTTAATCCAGTCCATATAATGTCCTTTTCGGGAGCTAGAGGAAATGCATCTCAAGTACACCAATTAGTAGGTATGAGAGGATTAATGTCGGATCCACAAGGACAAATGATTGATTTACCTATTCAAAGCAATTTACGCGAAGGGCTATCTTTAACAGAATATATAATTTCTTGCTACGGAGCTCGTAAAGGGGTTGTAGATACTGCTGTACGAACATCAGATGCTGGATATCTTACACGTAGACTTGTTGAAGTGGTTCAACATATTGTTATACGTCGAACAGATTGTGGTACCATTCGAGGAATTTCAGTAAATACCCAGAATGAAACGATGCCGGAAAGTAGTTGGACACAAACATTAATTGGTCGTGTATTAGCAGACGATATATACAGAGGTTCACGATGCATTGCCATTAGAAATCAAGATATTGGAATTGGACTTTTCAATCGATTGAAAACCTTTCAAACACAACCAATATCTATACGAACTCCTTTTACCTGTAGGAATACATCTTGGATCTGTCGATTGTGTTATGGTCAAAGTCCTACTCAAGGTCACTTGGTGGAATTAGGAGAAGCTGTAGGTATTATTGCGGGCCAATCCATTGGAGAACCGGGCACTCAATTAACATTAAGAACTTTTCATACTGGCGGAGTATTCACAGGGGGGACTGCCGAACAGGTGCGAGCACCTTATAATGGAAAAATTAAATTCAATGAGGATTTGGTTCATCCTACACGTACACGTCACGGGCATCCTGCTTTTCTATGTTATATAGACTTGTATGTTAGTATTGAAAATGGTGACATTATACATAATGTGACTATTCCACCAAAAAGTTTTCTATTAGTTCAAAATAATCAATATGTAAAATCAGAACAAGTGATTGCCGAGATTCTCGCAGGAACATATACTTTTAATTTAAAAGAAAAAGTTCGAAAACATGTTTATTCTGACTTAGAAGGAGAAATGCATTGGAGTACGGATGTGTATCATGCATCAGAATTTAAATATAGTAATGTCCATATCTTACCAAAAACAAGTCATTTATGGATTTTATCAGGAAAATCAGACAGATCCGCTTCAGTCTCTTTTTCAACCCGAAAAGATCAAGATCAATTGAACATTCATTATCTTTCTACAGGAGAAAGAGATATTTGTAACCATTTAGCAAGTAATAATAAAGTAAGACATAATTTGTTTCGTTTCACTCCTTCTGAAAAAAAAGAAAGAAGGATTTCAGATTATTCAAAAAATAATCAAATCCTATGTAAAGATCATTGTCATTTTACACATCCTGCTATTTTTCACGATACTACGGATTTATTAGCAAAGAGGCGGAGAAATCGATTCATTATTCCATTTCAATTCCAATCGATTCAAGAACGAGACAAAGCACTAATGTTAGATTCCAGTATCTCGATTGAAATACCAATCCATGGTATTTTTCGTAGAAATAGTATTTTTGCTTATTTCGATGATCCTCAATACCGAACACAGAGCTCGGGTATTACTAAATATAGGACTATTGATATAAATTACATTTTTAAAAAAGAGGATTTTTTAATCGAGTATCCAGGAATTCAAGAATTTAAGACAAAATACCAAATTAAAGTAGATCAATTTTTTTTCATTCCCGAAGAAGTGTATATTTTACCAGAATTTTCTTCCATAATGGTACGGAACAATAGTATTATTGAAGTAGATACACCAATCACTGTAAATATAAGAAGTCAAGTAAGCGGGTTGGTTCGATTGGAGAAGAAAAAAAAAAAGATTCAATTAAAAATATTTTCCGGGAATATCTATTTTCCCGGAGAAATGGATAAGATATCCCGGCACAGTGCCATGTTGATACCACCGAGAACGGTAAAAAAAAATTCAAAAGGATCAAAAAAAAAAATGAAAAATTGGATCTATGCTCAATGGATCACAATTATGAAAAAAAAGTATTTTGTTTTGGTTCGACCGGTCATTTTATATGAAATAGAAGATAGGATCAATTTAATCCAATTTTTTTCCCAAGATATGTTACAAGAAAGAGATAATTTGGAACTTCAAATTATTCATTATATTCTTTCTGGAAATGGAAAATCAATTCGGGGAATTTCTAATTCTAATACAAGTATTCAATTAGTTCGGACTTGTTTAGTCTTAAATTGGGATCAAGACAAAAAATTGTCTTCTATCGAAAAAGGGCATGCTTCTTTTGTTGAACTAAGTATAAAAGGTTTGGTTAGATATTTCTTAAAAATGGACTTAGGAAAATCCCATATTTCATATATAAGAAAAAGGAAAGATCCGCTCGGTTCAAGATTTATCTTGGATAATGAGTCGGACTGGACCAACATCAATCCATTTTTTTTTATAGATCCGAGGGAAAAAGTTCAACAATCACTTAGTCAAAATCATGGAACTATTCATATGTTGTTGAATAGAAATGAGAAATGCCGATCTTTAATAATTTTGTCATCATCGAATTGTTTTCAAATACGATCATTCCACGATGGAAAATATTACAATGGGATAAAAGAAGAAATAAATCCAATTCAAAGAGATCCTCTGATTCCAATTCAAAATTCGTTAGGTCCTTTAGGAATAGCCCTTCAAGTTGCCCATTTTTATTTTTACCTTTTAATTACTAATAATCAGATCTCGATAAATAAAAACGGGCAACTTGACAAATTAAAAGAAACTTTTCAAGTATTAAAATATTATTTAATAGACGAAAACGAGATCATTTATAAATCTGATCTATCTAGTAACATCCTTTTAAATCCATTCTATTTGAATTGGCATTTTTTCCATCATAATTATTGTGAAAAAAAAACGTTTCCCATAATAAGTCTTGGTCAATTTATTTGCGAAAATGTATGTATAGTTCAAACGAAAAATGAACCACACCTTAAATCGGGTCAAATTCTAACTGTTCAAATGGATTCTGTAGGAATAAGATCGGCTAACCCTTATTTGGCGACTCCTGGAACAACTGTTCATGGTCATTATGGAGAAATACTTTCTGAAGGAGATATATTA
This sequence comes from Vigna unguiculata, assembly GCF_037176805.1. Classification (NCBI taxonomy): domain Eukaryota; kingdom Viridiplantae; phylum Streptophyta; class Magnoliopsida; order Fabales; family Fabaceae; genus Vigna; species Vigna unguiculata. The sequence continues at coordinate 62 of NW_028197120.1, read as the reverse complement.
GTTACATTTATATATCAAAAATCGAGATCAGGTGATATAACACAAGGTCTTCCAAAAGTAGA
>NW_028197119.1:40000-41380 GCF_037176805.1 Vigna unguiculata | reverse complement strand
AGTCCCCCCTGTGAATACTCCGCCAGTATGAAAAGTTCTTAATGTTAATTGAGTGCCCGGTTCTCCAATGGATTGGCCCGCAATAATACCTACAGCTTCTCCTAATTCCACCAAGTGACCTTGAGTAGGACTTTGACCATAACACAATCGACAGATCCAAGATGTATTCCTACAGGTAAAAGGAGTTCGTATAGATATTGGTTGTGTTTGAAAGGTTTTCAATCGATTGAAAAGTCCAATTCCAATATCTTGATTTCTAATGGCAATGCATCGTGAACCTCTGTATATATCGTCTGCTAATACACGACCAATTAATGTTTGTGTCCAACTACTTTCCGGCATCGTTTCATTCTGGGTATTTACTGAAATTCCTCGAATGGTACCACAATCTGTTCGACGTATAACAATATGTTGAACCACTTCAACAAGTCTACGTGTAAGATATCCAGCATCTGATGTTCGTACAGCAGTATCTACAACCCCTTTACGAGCTCCGTAGCAAGAAATTATATATTCTGTTAAAGATAGCCCTTCGCGTAAATTGCTTTGAATAGGTAAATCAATCATTTGTCCTTGTGGATCCGACATTAATCCTCTCATACCTACTAATTGGTGTACTTGAGATGCATTTCCTCTAGCTCCCGAAAAGGACATTATATGGACTGGATTAAAAGGATCGGTCATTCTAAAATTAGGATTCATTTCTTGTCGAAAATATTCACTTGTAGCATACCATATCTCAATGGATTGGCGTAATTTTTCTACTGCATGTACATTTCCATAATGATGCTGTTTTTCCAAAATCAAATTTTGGTGTTCAGCATCTCGGACTAGCCATCCTTTCGAAGGTATTGTTAAAAGGTCATCAATTCCTAATGAAATGGATGTAGCCGTAGCTTGGCGGAATCCCAGAGTCTTGACTTGATCCAGGATATGTGATGTATATGCCATTCCGAAGTGATCTATTAATCTGCTAATAAGTCGTTTAATGGCAGTTCCACCTATCACTTTATTGTGAAACATTAGATTGGTCCGTTCTGCCATAAGTACCTCCCTATTCCACTCAGTGGGATTCATTCAGTTCAACAATGGATTTGAGTCAATGATTGAAAAACTGCCTTTTCTTTATCTTAATTTGTGTAGAAATTGAGAAATTAAAAAACTAAGATCCTTGTTAAATGTTAAATCATGAAGATTTGAATTTACACCAGTATCATAAATTTGTTTATCTTAGATACAACCATCTATATGATTAGATACCATATGAATAGGCTCGGCAAAAACCTTGTACAGCTTCTTCGATTTCTCGATAAAAAGAAATATGACCTACGTTGGTTCGAATGTAAATAGAACGAATTTGTTTTTTTGTACTTCTTACTA
>NW_028197119.1:27500-35000 GCF_037176805.1 Vigna unguiculata | reverse complement strand
GAACCAGGGCCAATCCAAATTGATCTTGTAATAGATCTGCTACAGAACGAATACGTTTATTTTTCAAATGATTTATATCGTCAAGTAGAGCCATTCCAAATTTCATGCCAATCAAATGATCCGCAGCTGTCAATATATCTCGCGGTAACAAAAATGTATTGTTCTGGGGTATATCAAGATTAAGCTTTTGGTTGATATTTCGTCGACCAATTTTTCCTAATTCACATCTTTGTTGAAAAAATTTTTTTTGTAATTCTTTCCATAAAGATTCAGAAAATACCGGATCTCCGCCAACACAAGCAAATTGTCGATAAAACTCCAAAATGGCATTTTCTTTTGACCCAATTTTTTTTTTATCCTTATCATTTAGGAAAGACACGAAAATTTCAGGATAACAAACATTTTCTAGAATTTCGCTTAAATTCGAACCCATAGCTGATGATAGAACTAGAATAGATATTTTCTGTTTCCTACTCACACGAGCCCATATCCTTGCTTTTTTATCAATCTCTAATTCTAATCTACCCCCCCAGTCTGATATTATAGTGCCAGTATAGACCGGAATTCCGTTAGGGTCCAATTCTGAACGGTAATAGATACCAGGACTTTGCAATATTTGATTGATTACTATTCTGTATATTCCATTTACTATAGAAGTTCCCAGAGAATTCATTAGAGGAATATTTCCAACAAAAATAGTTTGTTTTTGTATATCTCTACTACTTTTCCAAATTAATCCCGCGGATATATATAATTCAGCAGAATATGTAAGTGATTCATATACAGCATCTTTTTCGTTTATCAAGGGTTCTAATAATTGATATGTTTCGGCAAATAATTGAAATTCAATTTCTTGATCTGTATCCTCAATTTTTGGAAACTTAAAAAGCCCTTCTGTTAAGCCCCGATCAATGAACCTACAAAACCCTTCAAATTGTATCTGATTCAATCCAGGTAGTGTAGACATTTCTTCATTTTCACTCCCAAGCATTTTCAATTTCCCCGTGAATTTTATCGAAAAATATTCCACGATTTGCTGTCATGCTTCATCAAATCACATGAATCCATTTAGCAATATTGGAATTTCTATTCTTTATACTGAATTACATGAAATCTTACCTAATCCCGTGTATCAAATATTTCTTAGTGTATGAAATACCTATTATGAAAAGAGAAAGAAATATTAGAATTTGATACTCAACTTCGAAGGAATTTGCAACAAAACAAACAGATAGAATCGAAAGTCTAATCTAAAAAAGGATTGGAAATTTCTACGGGCATTTCAATATTTTTTTTAGGAATCTAAAAAAATGCATTTCATTTCTATCATTATTATGATATTACATATTCAAATTCAATTGGATACAAAAAAAAATCCATTCGAAATTGTCAAGAAAAGATATATTTTGAAGTGAAGTATTTTGGAGAGAATTGGGGAGAATATGATTAGAGTATGTTATGTGTAATGTAATAAGGCTTGTATTTTTGAAACATGCATATATTTAACTGCAGCTATAGATCTGTCTCTAACTTTATTGCAGTCATATTTGTTCAGGATAACAAACACATAACATGTTGTGTGAATTTTTACAAATTTTCTATTGAAAATTGTAAAAAAAGAATAAGCACGATAATTTCTTGAAAATACCGTATAGTATTGGTATTCTATATCTATATAGATATGGATAAGATACTCGATTAGATAATATCTGTGTAACAGATCAAATTGATATTCTAGGGTTTACATATATTGAAAGTTGCTGTTATAATTAGAATGAACAAAGTTAAAAAAAAAAGCAATATTGATTGGTTATGTATCAATTTTTATTTTCTGATCTCATTAAGAAAAAAAAATTTCTATTCAAATATTCAAGAATAATTCATAAAAGAATAGTTAACGGTTGCGATTTGTCTCAAGATTGTTTTTCAATTTTTCAATAGAAAGAAAAGGGGGGAGTATTCTCAAAAACTTCATATCTATATTTTTATTGGCGGCATGGCCGAGTGGTAAGGCGGGGGACTGCAAATCCTTTTTCCCCAGTTCAAATCCGGGTGTCGCCTGATCGATAAGAAACTGTAAATGAAAGATTATATTACGTTTTTTTAGAAAACTTTTTTTCCAACAGAAGCAAGCGAGGGAAAAGGAGTCTTGAGAATTGCGTTTGATTCGAAATTATAAGCATCAGTAGCTTAAAAAATGTTGTAAATATTTTTGTCTCGAATTCAAGGAAAGATTCTAGTAGTGAAAAGGAATCCATAAATTTAGAAATGATAGTTCGTTCACTACACAACTATTGTAGTGTCTGTCTCCTGACTGGGTCTTTTATTAGATTGGATTAAGAATAAGTCGGATAGGAAAGTCCATTTTTAGGTAGAGAAAAGGCAGAAGAAAAACCTTCTATACAGACTAATTTAAAGTTTATGAGTGCTTCCACATTTTATCAATATTATTTATTTAGATCAATTCTATTTAATAGCTTTAATTTAGCTAATTCGCTTTCGTAATATTCAAAAAAAGTATTCTTTAGATTTTCATATTCTATATTCTAATAAAATTAAAAAGTTTTGATTCTAAAATCGAATAGAAAAGAAAAAAAGTTTTTTTAATTATTTTAGAGAACGAATTGGGAGACATTTAAGGGACTATTTCAAATAGAAAGAAGAGTATAAGTATGCAAATGAATCTGTCTTGATTCTTTTTTTATGAAATCCTTAAGGAAATGATAAAAGAGAAATCTTAATATTCCCACCTGGTAGTAACATTCATTGACTTATAACTTCCTATAATTTTTTTATGTTTAATGTTTTATGATTTTACTAAAAATAATCAAAAAAAACTTTTTAGATGTTCTAATAACTAATAAATAGAATGAATTCTTGTTTTTCGTGAATGATGTTAGCCCAGAATCCTTTTTTTGACTCTGTAATAGCAATTCCACTATTATAGTATAGTATTTTTAGCGAATAATACAAAAAAAAGAATAGAATAAAAAATTTGAAAAAATAATGAAATAGTTCCTTCATATTTATAGAGATAGGAGACAAAATTTACATGGATATAGTAAGTATTGCTTGGGCTGCTTTAATGGTAGTTTTTTCATTTTCCCTTTCCCTCGTAGTATGGGGAAGAAGTGGGCTATAGGGATACTAAAAATTGAGTTAAGGGATCCAAGTAACCTTGTTGATTTCTACCTGAATTTTTGAATTTCGAAACTATTGAATGAAAATATTTCATTTAAACTAATACTAATTAATTGAGTTCAAATAGAAAATCTATCTTGATTCTATTATATTTTAGTAGTGTAATGTATTCTATGTATCTTATAGGAATTGAAAATACTCTTTCAATCAAACAAATATTTTCATTATTCCCATATTCCTATTTTGAGAAAAACAAGGGAATCAAAAAGAAGAAGAAATGGATTCCTATTCCAATCAAATTTTTCTTAAAATTTCTATTTCGATGAACTGACGCTTAACCTGGTTATATAGATATATATATATATGGAAAATGGCGGACCGTGTAATAACCATTCCTGTTTTTTTACCCCCTTTTTTTCCTAAGATACCGGAATTGTTTGTAAAAAGAATCTGAAAAAAAAAATTGGACGCAATTCTCAGATAGTAGAAATCAAATTGATTTCTACTATCTGGATTACGCTGATTGTACGATCATTTTTTTAAATCATTCATAAAAATGAAGAAATCATATTTCAGTGAAATTAGTCACTTTTACTTACCGTTTTTACATAAATTATAAGTAAAAAAGCAGTAGGAACTAGAATAAACAGTGCAGTAGCAATAAATGCGAGAATATTTACTTCCATAATCTTTATTATGTTCTATTTCTCTTAAATTTCTAAAAAAAAAATTCGGGATTTAATCCCATAGAAATGTTCAATCTTTCAACAATGGTATAAATTGGATTTCAATGATATCAAATCGGATCAATATCATGAATCACAAAATCTGAGCTATCAAATCAACTCATGAAATAGTATAACATAGGAAGATCTTTTATCCATACTAAATAAAACAAAAAAACATTTATTCTTGATGAAAGTCCAAAATCCCTTTCCTTCCTTTTTCGGCGAAACAAATGAAAAAGCAGGGGGGGGCCCCAAATAAAATTTTGTTTATCAATTTGATTCCCTACAAATACACAAAAAAGGAATTTATTTTTTATTTTTTTGGATTTATATCCAACGGGATTGACGGGGCTCGAACCCGCAGCTTCCGCCTTGACAGGGCGGTGCTCTGACCAATTGAACTACAATCCCAGGGAAAGGGGTGTACTGTATAAATATTTTTACGGACCGTTTCTGTCAAACCTTTTCTTTTTCTATTTCGGATTCGAACCTTTTTGTTGTAAATGAAAAAAGCGCATTTTTTTATATATTGATATGTATATCGATATCCACTTTAGTGAGATCGACACAAATTACTCGTAATCCGTTTCTTATTCTTATTCTATTAACAAATCGATTGAAAATTGAATCAATGAAAAAAAAATATTTTTTTTTTCAATTTTTCCTTATATTTTCTACTTACAGATCTTGACATGAATACCGATTATTAACAAGATTTTGAATTTGTGGAAAGAAATATGGAATACAGAAAAAAAAGAAATAACCTTAGATATGTTTAATATTTTGATTCTTCCGTATCATAGCACATCAGTCATTTCCAGAGAACTATAAATGGGTTATAGAATTTCATAGTGGATCGGCAAATTCTTGGGCCGAGCTGGATTTGAACCAGCGTAGACATATTGCCAACGAATTTACAGTCCGTCCCCATTAACCGCTCGGGCATCGACCCAGCACAATAGGAAGAATACATTTCAGTTTTTATTGAAAATTTTTGATCAACTTCCTTTCGTAACACCCTACCCCCAGGGGAAGTCGAATCCCCGCTGCCTCCTTGAAAGAGAGATGTCCTGAACCACTAGACGATGGGGGCATACTTGCCCGACCGCCATTATACTACGTTCATAGTATGAACAGTTTTTTGCAATTGTCAATATAATGATATGATTCGATAAAAAAAAATATTTTTCGTTCTTTCATAATTCCATAGAAATTTTTTATTAATCATTTATATTTCTAAATTTTTTTATTCCAGTCATAATAAGAAAAAAAAAGAAGTAATGTTCCAATAAAGAGAAAATTCTTCACAGGAATGATTCGTTTGTTGCAAAGGACGAGAGGTTAAAACTTCATTTCTATCATTTATTACTAATACTAAGATTCGATAGGTAGATTTATATCTAATACTAAGAAAAAAAACTTTGGAAAATAGAATTTTTCAATAAAAAAATAAAAATTTGGTTTAGGGACAGAACATATTGAATCCATTTTATCAATGATTCGATTTTATCAATGTTTCGATGAAATATTTTATTTTGTGAGTACATTTATGTATCAATAAAAAGAATTTAGTGTTATGATTAGAATGACTTCAAGAATCCATTTTGAAATAATATATTTGATATGGATCAAATCCAATCTTAATCAATTCTTTTTTTTAACTATATTCTATTCACTAGGTAAATCCAATTTTTTGTTCTTTGATGAGTCATTATACAAATAATAGATATTGATGTACATGTATTCTAATCCCATTTATATCATTTAATTTATATAATTTATATAAATTTATAGAAATAATTTATATAAATTTATAGAATAAGTATACACAGTAACAAATATATGTACTAGTCATGCTAGTTCCTTATTTAGAAATTGAAAGAAAGAAAAAGGGCCCTTTTAACTCAGTGGTAGAGTAACGCCATGGTAAGGCGTAAGTCATCGGTTCAAATCCGATAAGGGGCTTTTTACTTTTTTTTTCAAAAGCAATAGTCTTTCTATTTGAAGGAAGAATAAAAAGATTCTTGATATTTTGAAAAAGTTTCTATTTGTAATAAAAAAGAAAAAGTGTAAAATTCAATAATGGAAAAATAAAAAAAAGTAAGTGGACCTAACCCGTTGAATTATATTTATATCTACTATTCTGATATTCAAATTTGATAAAGATTCAATTCGAACAATTTTTTTTCTTTTTAAGACTTTTTTCGTTTAGACTCCCTAAGAATCTCTGAATATTTCCAATGAAATCTTCTTGTTTCTGAACTAAGAAAAAAGGTTATGCCTTTTCTTTACTCAGAAGGGCCTTAATACGAATTTCAAGTTCCACCAAACAAGTTTTTTTAAAATTAAAATGAAACATATTTTTTTCCATAAATTTCTATTATTTCTATAAGATTAGATAGAATCTTATAGAAATAATAGAAAAATACATTAAATTATGTCTTCACATATCAAATAGTTTCTTTTCATATCGATGTGTACGATATTTTTCCAGCAATTCATATATATGAGACAAAAACTTTCATTTACAGTTTTTTCTTTTTATTATAGTATTTATAAAAAAAAATGAAATACTAAAGAAAAAACTGTAAATGAAATAGAAATTTAGAAAACCTATGATCCTACAGTAGTTTCCTAGACAAAATAGAAGTCAATTCACAACCAAACTTCAAGAATAAGTTTCTTTGATGAAAGGAGAGAAATATGTCTGAAGATCCGCTAGGTATAAGAAGTGAAACAGGGGATCATTTGTTTCTTGAACAGTTCTGAAAAAAAAATTTCTATCGGATTTTGGAGTCATAGCAGATTTTATGATTGATGACTTGGAAGATTTTTAAGAATAGATAAGGAATAACCACATCGAGTTCATGGATTTGCCCTAGATATCAATAGACCCATAAATGATTTTTTATTCGAAACCGATTAGAAAACAAGGGAAAGTATACTTATATATTCTATATATATATAGAGAGAGAAATGAATAGAGATAAATGATCAAGGTCCGTCCCATCTCTGAAAATGCTCTATGAGGTGTTGGGAAATGGTTGAAGTAGTTGAATAGGAGGATCGCTATGACTATAGCTCTTGGTAAATTTACCAAAGATGAAAATGATTTATTTGATATTATGGATGACTGGTTGCGGAGGGACCGTTTCGTTTTTGTGGGTTGGTCCGGTCTATTACTCTTTCCTTGCGCCTATTTCGCCTTGGGGGGTTGGTTTACAGGTACGACCTTTGTAACTTCATGGTATACTCACGGCTTGGCAAGTTCTTATTTAGAAGGCTGCAACTTCTTAACCGCTGCAGTTTCCACTCCCGCTAATAGTTTAGCACACTCTTTGTTGTTACTGTGGGGTCCTGAAGCACAGGGAGATTTTACCCGTTGGTGTCAGTTAGGCGGTCTGTGGACTTTTGTTGCTCTCCACGGTGCTTTCGGATTAATAGGTTTCATGTTACGTCAATTTGAACTTGCTCGATCTGTTCAATTGCGACCTTATAATGCAATCGCATTCTCAGGTCCAATTGCTGTTTTTGTTTCTGTATTCCTTATTTATCCACTGGGTCAGTCTGGTTGGTTCTTTGCTCCAAGTTTTGGTGTAGCAGCTATATTTCGATTCATCCTCTTTTTCCA
>NW_028197119.1:0-25000 GCF_037176805.1 Vigna unguiculata | reverse complement strand
GTTGGTAAATTGGAGGATTAGAAACATGACTATTGCTTTCCAATTAGCTGTTTTTGCATTAATTGCTATTTCATTTATTTTATTGATTAGTGTACCTGTTGTATTTGCTTCTCCTGAAGGTTGGTCAAATAACAAAAATGTTCTATTTTCCGGTACATCATTATGGATTGGATTAGTGTTTCTAGTGGGTATTCTTAATTCTCTCATTTCTTGAAGTTCTTTTTATTCTAGATTAAAAATGAAATGACCCCTCCCTCAGAATTCTTTCGGATTGTCAGCCATAAAGGGAATAGATCAGTTCCTAAAAAAAAAAAAGAAAACTATAACACATTACATTCTAAGGGGGAGTAAACTTCTTCTATTGGAAAAATCTTATATCTTATACTTATATGGTGGTACATTGTGAAACTAAAAGAAATAAAATAGAAAAAATGAACTATAAAAATTTGAATTTCATTTGAATATTCTATTCATATTAATATGATATGAATAGAATATTCAAATGAAATACTATAAATCTATTTATACGTCGTCTAGTATTTAATAATATAGAATATCTATCTGTATCTCTATATAGATAAATATAATTTTTTATTAATAGGAACTTACTTTTTTAAGAAAAAAGTAAATCAAAATATTCGATAGAATGATAATTTCAATTCAATTATATAGATATATAGAAAAAAACCATATATAATAATAGAAATGTAATAATAGAAATGGGAATTCTTGATAAAAATGAATAGTAATAGAAAATATTTTATTTGGGAGACAATATCTATTATCTAAATTTCTTTTTCATTATCCCTATATCCCTATATAGAATATCAGGCCCATCTCTGTATAAATAGAATCGCATATCAAGTACAATGAAAACGCGGATATAGTCGAATGGTAAAATTTCTCTTTGCCAAGGAGAAGACGCGGGTTCGATTCCCGCTATCCGCCCTATGTATTTAATAGTCATAGTATGAAAAATGCCATAGAATTTACTGCGTATAATGCCCTTCTTCTTGAAACCTTGTTTTTTTATCAAATTCAAAAAGTTGCGGAGACGGGATTTGAACCCGTAACCTCAAGGTTATGAGCCTTGCGAGCTACCAAGTTGCTCTACTCCGCGATAAAGAAAAGAATTGATAACTAATGAACAAAAACAAAGATGGAATGCGTCCCTTTACCATATCTATATAAATAGAATAAACCATTTATACATAACGGTAAAGGGACCCTCCTATGATCGCTGATAATAAAATGAAAAAAATGAAGATAATTGGAAATCCTTACCAACTGGATCTTGTTGCACCCGGCAAGAAACATGCATGAACCATTTCCCGAAGTATGTGTCCAGATAATCCAAAGTCTCGATAATTAGCTCTCGGTCTTCCGGTCGAAAAACAACGTCGATGAAGACGTATAGGTGCACTATTACGCGGTAGTGATTCTAATTTTCCATGAATTTCCCATTTCTCACTTAACGACGGAACTTTGCTTATTTCTTTTTTTGAGGATCGGCGAATCAAATGATATTTCTGTTCCAATTTTTGTCTCTTCTTTTCCCTCTGAATAACACTTTTCCTTGCCATAATGGTTAATTTGCTATTAGCATCAATGATAGAAGTCGGATCCTAGATGTATAAGTGGCTTCTCTTCCCTATAGAAGGAAATGAGATTCTTGCCAGATATATATAATAAAGAATTCAATTAACCGAATTTGCCCGATGTAGAGGCAATTAAGAAGGCTGCATAAGTAAATATATAACCTACGGAAAAGTGGGCTAGTCCAACCAATCTTGCTTGCACAATGGAAAGAGCCACTGGTTTATCTCTCCATCGAATCAAATTAGCCAAAGGTGTACGTTCATGAGCCCATGCCAAAGTTTCAATCAATTCCTGCCAATATCCGCGCCAAGAAATTAAGAACATAAATCCAGTAGCCCAAACAAGATGTCCAAACAAGAACATCCATGCCCAGACTGATAAACTATTCATACCAAAAGGGTTATATCCATTGATAAGTTGTGAAGAGTTCAACCATAGATAATCTCTTAACCATCCCATCAAATAGGTAGAAGATTCATTAAACTGTGAAATATTACCCTGCCATAGTGTAATGTGTTTCCAATGCCAATAAAAAGTAACCCATCCAATGGTATTTAACATCCAGAAAACTGCCAAATAAAATGCGTCCCAAGCGGAAATATCACAAGTTCCGCCTCGTCCCGGGCCATCACAAGGAAAACTATAACCAAAATCTTTTTTATCAGGCATTAACTTAGAACCACGCGCATCCAAAGCACCTTTTACTAAAATCAAAGTAGTTGTATGTAAACCAAGAGCAATAGCATGATGAACCAAGAAGTCTCCAGGCCCTATTGTTAAGAATAGAGAATTACTATTCTCATTTACAGCGTTTAACCAACCAGGCAACCATATGCTTCGTCCCGCATTGAACGCCGGACTGTTCGTTGAAGATAAAAGTATATCGAACCCATAGGAAGTTTTACCATGAGCAGATTGTATCCATTGGGCAAATATAGGTTCAATCAAAATTTGTTTCTCCGGAGTACCAAAAGCAAGCATGACATCGTTATGGACATAAAGTCCCAGAGTATGGAACCCCAGAAAGAGGCTAGCCCAACTTAAGTGGGATATGATAGCTTCTTTATGGTCTAACATTCTTGCCAAGACATTATCTTGATTCTGCTCTGGATTATAATCTCTAATAAAAAAGATAGCTCCATGAGCAAAAGCCCCTGTCATAATGAAGCCTGCTATATATTGATGATGAGTATATAAGGCAGCTTGAGTAGTAAAGTCTTGCGCTATAAACGCATAAGCAGGTAAAGAGTACATGTGTTGTGCTACCAAGGAAGTAATAACCCCTAAAGAGGCTAGAGCAAGACCTAATTGAAAATGAATTGAATTATTGATTGTATCATAAAGACCCTTATGCCCACGCCCCAATCTACCCCCCGGAGGAGTATGTGCTTCTAAAAGATCTTTAATACTGTGACCAATCCCGAAATTAGTTCTATACATATGGCCAGCAACTAGAAAAATAAACGCAATAGCCAAATGATGGTGTGCAATATCAGTTAACCATAAACTTTGAGTTTGCGGATGAAATCCTCCGAGAAGTGTTAGAATAGCAGTTCCTGCTCCTTGAGGGGTACCAAATATATGATTATTGGAATCTGGGTTTTGAGCATAAAGATTCCACTGACCTGTAAAAAATGGACCTAATCCCTCGGGGTGCGGCAAGATATCTAATAAATTGTTCCATCGAACGGATTCCCCCCTGGACCCCGGAATAGCAACATGAACTAAATGCCCTGTCCAAGCCAAGGAACTTACTCCGAATAGTCCTGACAAATGATGATTGAGGCGGGATTCGGCATTTTTAAACCACGAAACACTCGGTTTCCATTTTGGTTGTAGGTGTAACCAACCTGCTATTAAAGATATAATAGAAAGTATTAATAGAAAAATAGCTCCAGTATAAAGATCCCCATTAGTACGTAAACCGATTGTATACCACCACTGATAAACACCAGAATAGGCTATATTAACAGGACCTAGAGCACCCCCTCGAGTAAAAGCTTCTACAGCTGGTTGACCAAAATGAGGATCCCAAATTGCATGAGCAATAGGTCTTACATGTAAAGGATCCTGTACCCATGTCTCAAAATTACCTTGCCAAGCTACATGAAAGAGATTCCCGGAAGTCCACAGAAAAATGATTGCTAATTGCCCGAAATGAGAAGCAAAAATATTCTGATAAAGACGTTCCTCAGTAATATCATCATGACTTTCGAAGTCATGTGCGGTAGCAATACCAAACCAAATACGACGAGTAGTGGGGTCTTGAGCTAAGCCTTGACTAAAGCTTGGAAATCTTAATGCCATAATGATTTTCAAATCCTCCTAGCTATTATCCTACTGCAATAATTCTTGCTAAGAAGAATGCCCATGTTGTGGCAATTCCACCTAGAAGGTAATGTGTTACTCCTACAGCACGTCCTTGTACAATGCTCAAGGCTCTGGGCTGAGTAGCAGGAGCAACTTTTAATTTATTATGAGCCCAAACAATGGATTCAATAAGTTCTTGCCAATAACCACGCCCGCTGAATAGAAACATTAAACTAAAAGCCCATACAAAATGTGCACCCAAGAAAAAAAGACCATATGCAGATAATGAAGAACCATAAGACTGAATTACCTGGGATGCCTGCGCCCATAAGAAATCACGAAGCCACCCATTAATGGTAATGGAACTCTGCGCAAAATTTCCTCCTGTGATATGAGTTACTATCCCTTGATCACTTATACTACCCCAAACATCTGACTGCATTTTCCAACTGAAATGGAATATAACTACGGAAATTGAATTGTACATCCAAAATAGTCCTAAGAAGACATGATCCCAAGCGGATACTTGGCATGTCCCCCCTCTTCCAGGTCCATCACAAGGGAAACGAAAACCTAGATTTGCTTTATCCGGTATCAATCGTGAACTACGAGCAAATAGAACACCCTTTAAGAGTATCAATACTGTTACATGAATTGTAAATGCATGAATATGATGGACCAAAAAATCCGCAGTTCCTAAAGGAATAGGTAACAAAGCAACTTTACCGCCCACTGCTACTAAATTTTCACCTCCCCAAGTCAAACTGGTACTTGTTGCTGCACCTGGGGCTGTTGTGCCAGGTGCTAAAGCGTGGGTATTTTGTATCCATTGAGCAAAGATCGGCTGTAATTGTATAGCAGTATCTGAAAACATATCTTGAGGGCGCCCTAATGCGCTCATGGTATCATTATGAATATACAAACCAAAACTGTGAAAACCTAAAAAGATACATACCCAGTTAAGATGTGATATGATTGAATCACGATGTCTAAGGACACGATCTAATAGATCGTTGTATCGAATAGTCGGATCATAATCTCTTACCATAAAAATCGCTGCATGCGCAGCAGCACCGACTATGAGAAATCCACCAATCCACATGTGATGTGTAAACAATGACAGTTGTGTACCATAGTCAGTAGCTAGGTATGGATAAGGAGGCATAGAATACATATGGTGAGCTACAACAATGGTCAAAGAGCCTAACATAGCTAGATTAATAGATAATTGAGCATGCCATGACGTTGTTAGAATCTCATATATACCTTTATGACCCTGGCCTGTAAATGGACCTTTATGTGCCTCTAAAATGTCTTTTATATTGTGACCAATACCCCAGTTGGTCCTATACATGTGACCCGCTATCAAGAAAAGAATTGCAATAGCTAAATGATGGTGTATAATATCGGTCAGCCATAAACCTCCAGTTACTGGATCTAATCCTCCACGAAAAGTAAGAAATTCTCCGTATTTTGACCAATTCAAGGTAAAAAATGGGGTTGCTCCCTCGGAAAAACTCGGATAAAGTTGAGCCAAAAGATCCCGATTTAGGATAAATTCATGAGGAAGTGGTATCTCTTTGGGATCTACTGCAGCATTTAGAAATTGGTTAATCGGTAAAGATACATGTATTTGATGTCCTGCCCAAGAAAGAGACCCCAACCCTAGGAGCCCTGTCAAATGGTGATTCAACATAGATTCTACATCTTGGAACCAAGCCAATTTTGGAGCAGCTTTGTGATAATGAAACCAACCAGCAAAAAGCATTAAGGCTGCAAAGACCAATGCACCAATTGCAGTACAATAGAGTTGTAATTCATTAGTTATTCCAGATGCTCTCCAAATCTGAAAAAAACCAGAGGTTATTTGTATTCCTCGGAACCCCCCCCCTACATCACCATTCAATATTTCTTGACCCACTATTGGCCAAACCACCTGAGCACTAGGCCTAATGTGAGTAGGATCACTTAACCATGCCTCATAATTGGAAAAACGAGCACCATGAAAATACATGCCACTCAGCCAAAGAAAGATGATAGAGAGTTGGCCAAAATGCGCACTAAAAACTTTTCGGGAAATCTCCTCTAAATCATTAGTATGGCTATCAAAATCATGAGCGTCAGCATGTAGGTTCCAGATCCAAGTAGTAGTATCTGGTCCCTTAGCTATTGTTCTTGAGAAATGACCAGGTTTTGCCCATTCCTCAAAAGAAGTTTTTATAGGATCCCTATCTACCAAAATTTTAACTTCTGGTTCCGGTGAACGAATAATCATTGAGTCCTCCTCTTTCCAGACAACACATACAAAGAGACCTGCCAACATAAAACAGAATTAGTGAACTTATTAGAGATGTTTCTATTGAGTTTTGTTCTCTCCTATCTCTCATGTATTGGATATCTTAGTAAATTTCATTTCTTTAGTTTTTCACTAGAACAATTATGATCTCGAAGTCAATTCGGGGCAAGTGTTCGAATCTATTATGACATAAGAGTGAGGCGCTCAACGGACCTATTTTAATCTTCTAAGACCTTTTTGGGAACTCTGAATGGAAGTTCAATAATTTTTCGTGCAGCCTAATCAAATGTATTCAGATTTTATTCTAATTCTATTCCTTAGATTTTATTTTTTTTTTTAGATAAAGTATAAGTATGTACTCTATTTCAAATTGAGCAGGCATTAGCATTCATTATTAGGCAATATACCTATATTTTATTTCTTTTTTTGAAGGTCTTTTCTTAATTTGATTGAATATTAGTTTAAATAACAGAAAAAAGGAGAAAATTATCTACTGTATCCACATCTCGTTTATTTCTATGAAATACTAGACAAAATCGAACAAAATTAGAAGGGATATATTTAAATTATGTGATTGGTCGTTCCTATAGAAATGATTTTTGAATTTGATAGGGACAAGAAACAAGAATTTATAACAATATATATTTATCTATCTATATCTTTATATAGATAGATAAATATATAAGAAAAAAAAGAAACAGAGTGTTCTTATTCAAAACGCCCTGTGATCTTCAACCAATTCTGTGCTGCAATATAATTACCGGGGGTGAGAGCTATAGCTTGTTTCCAATATTCAGCGGCTTGATTAAACCAAGACTCCGCAACTTCTGAGTCTCCCTGCCGAATGGCCTGTTCTCCTCGGTCGAAATAGGTGAGTCAATTCCTTTCCTTAGAACCGTACTTGAGAATTTCCTGACTCATACGGCTCAGTAGTCAATTCTTTTTTTGTTCTATTATCTTGAAGTTAACTAAAAGAAAAAAAGAAATTATTAATATGAGTTTCAAACTTTCATTTTTACTAATAAATAAAGAATTTCAAAGAATTTCATCTTTTTTTTTAGTTTTATCTTTTCTCCTACCTTCAGAAAAGGGAATCAAGCATTGGCATTAACGCCCTAATTCTAATTTTCTGAAAGGTAACTATCTCGATTTTATATATCATATACAAAAATATATGATAGATTCATTTCTATAGAATCTTGGTAAAAGTTTTTTCTTTCTTATCTTATAAGTTCTTATAAGTAAAGAGAAAATACTTTCTATCTTTGGGATTTGATACTACACCGCTGCTCAAAATACCAGGGGATCCTTTTTATTACATAAGTGGATTCCTGACTTCTTTATTTATCATGAGATAAGGAAGCAGTTTTTATTATATCGATTGAAAACCGTGTTAATTGATCCTTACGATGCTTCCTTTATCAATTAGATCTTTTATCCATAGAAAAAGAGGGTATCTAGACATATCGATTTCTTCATATTTTTACTTCTATGAAGTTTCTTTGCTACAGCTGATAAAAATCGTTGTTTTGAACGATATATATATGTAGAAAGCCTTTCTTATTTATAATTATTTATATTTCTATATTTCTTATATTAAAATTTGTGGATTTGCTTGTTCTTTTCTTTTTTCTTTCTATAGTGGAGATAGTCGCACGTAATGACAGATCACGGCCATATTATTAAAAGCTTGGGGTAAAAATGGGTTTCGTTCGAGCGCCCGAAAATAATATTCCAAAGCTTTAGTATGTTCTCCGTTACTTGTGTGAATAAGGCCTATGTTATAAAGTATATAACTTCGATCATAGGGATCAATTTCCAGTCGCATAGCCTCATAATAATTCTGTAAAGCTTCTGCATAATTTCCTTCAGATTGAGCTGACATCCGTTACGGTCGTCATTCGGTTCAAAGAATCTCCGCTCCAGAACTGTACGTGAGATTTTCATCTCATACGGCTCCCCCCTTATGTGTGTAATGAGAAAAATCCATCAAATCAAAAAATATTCCAGTATTCTCATTCTCAACTGAACAGAGCTAGTGTTTTTACAATAAATCTCTAGCCAACCTTCCTGTCAAAAATTATTTCTTAACATTAAGTATGTAGGTACTTGATAAAAAAAAATAAGAACT
This sequence comes from Vigna unguiculata, assembly GCF_037176805.1. Classification (NCBI taxonomy): domain Eukaryota; kingdom Viridiplantae; phylum Streptophyta; class Magnoliopsida; order Fabales; family Fabaceae; genus Vigna; species Vigna unguiculata. Next base: position 16,664 of record NW_028197119.1, on the reverse strand, counting down.
TCAACAATTTCTTTGTCCTCTACGCTGCTTAATTTCCTGGAATTAGTCACCTCAATAATCTTCGATGGTTCTATGGGTATCCAAAATATGAACGAGATGGATATTTATTGTCCCAACCATTCCTGTTAGTCCCAATCTCGATAAGCCATGGATATAGATAGATACAAAGTTTTCGTGTCCTTGATTCCCAAGCGTAGTGCTTCTTTCCCAATGTTGCCTATCAGTACTAGTAATTTGGGGTTGACCTAACCCCATAAGTATAGGTATAACCTTTCGCTTAATACTAGAAACCTAAAATTCAAGCATATAAGGCTTCATTAATCGAGGATACACGACAGAAGGAATTAATCCTTTTATTTACAAATTTCACCTTCAACACGCGTGGGGTTTTTCCATTCCATTTTTTTTTGACCGAAATCGGTCAAAAAAAATGGAATCAAATCACACCATCTCTGTAATAAGTGAATGCCCTTTTTTCTCCTGAAGTTGTCGGAATTATTCGTAATAAGATATTGGCTACAATTGAAAAGGTCTTATCTATAAAATTTTCATTTATCCGAGATCTAGGCATAGGTAGAAATCCATTCTATAATTTAATTAATCATGGTGTGAGAAATCAATCCCACAAATAAAGGAATTGTATAATTATAATACAGTGCGAAATAACGTAAAAATGAACTCATCAATCAAATTTGTTTATCCTAAGACCTTGTAGGAGGTTTTTTTTTAATTTTACTTTGTATTTTTATAGTTTGAATAGGTTTTATGCATTTATGAAAAATAGGATTGATTCACTATTCAACATTCAACCGGTTTCTGGGCATCATTATATAGGAGAGATGGCCGAGTGGTTCAAGGCGTAGCATTGGAACTGCTATGTAGGCTTTTTGTTTACCGGGGGTTCGAATCCCTCTCTTTCCGAATCTTTACCAAATTCATCAATATTACTCATCCCAATGCATACCATTATTTCATATTTCAAATTTGTTTGTTGATATGGACAACTTTATATTCCTCATTTTTCGGTAATACAAAAAATAGTGGATAACGGGTGGGCAAGGAATAAAAATTTTCGCATATCCATGTCTATGATATATGAATAGCAGAAAATCCTTGTAAAAAAAACTCTTGTTATTTTAGTTAAGTTTAAGTTTGACGAGAATAATATTCTACAACCAGTAATTCATTTATTTTCAAACCAACCCATTTATTATCTATTATTTGATTAATTAAACCTTTATATTGGAAAGGGTGAACAGTCAAATGATTTGGCAATTTCTCATGGGGGGCTGAATCAAAATAATTTTGAATAAGAGTTTTAGATTTTTGTTCATCCTTTGCTGTAATAATATCTTGAGGTTTACAACGATAACTTGGTATATCCACTATACGACCATTAACTAAAACATGTCTATGGTTTATAAATTGGCGGGCTTGAGGAATAGTCGCAGCCATACCCAATCGAAAAAGTATGTTATCCAAGCGCATTTCAAGTAGTTGTAATAAAACCTGACCAGTTGATCCTTTAGCTTTTCCGGAGATACGAACGTATTTAAGCAATTGTCGTTCTGTAAGACCATAATGAAAACGCAATTTTTGTTTTTCTTCTAAACGAATACGATATTGAGATTTTTTACTGAAGCGCAATTGATTTCGAAATTCGTTTTTGACTGTTGGCCTTTTACTAGTAAGTCCTGGTAAATATCCTAGACGACGTATTTTTTTGAAACGAGGTCCTCTGTAACGTGACATAAAAACTCCTTTTTTAAAATGAAAAATCTTATAAATCGAAATGAAAACTAAACGAAATGAAAAATATTATAGAATTCTAAATGAAGCGAAATCTACTAAAGTTTTATAGTACAAAGAAGAATTAGATGAATTTTATCAATATCCGAATTTATTGTATATAAAAGAATACAAAAAAGTAGGTTAATTTCTTGATTTCTTCCGCAGAGATCGAACTCTCCCAATTTTTTATTTCTAAAAAAGATATTATCAATTATGTAAAAAACAAATAGAGAAAAGCCGGTTATCGGATTCGAACCGATGACCATCGCATTACAAATGCGATGCTCTAACCTCTGAGCTAAACCGGCTAATGTAAACGAAATATACATATGCAGAAGAATTGAATGGGATCTTAGTTATCAATTTTTAGTTATTTATAACAAAATTCAAATTAATACAAACATCAAAAATAGAGAAAGAAAATATAGAAAATCAAACCCAATTTTTATTATTTCTATTATTTATTTTATCTGATAACATAAAGTGCAAGATAATAATTAATATTATATTAATATAATTTATTTAATATAATTTATTTCGATCTACTATTCTAGATATATATTATTAAATTGATTTCTTTCAAAAAGATTATTTATTAGTACTTAAAGTAAATTTGAATAAATATAAATTTTAGTAAATATTTATTAAGGAATTCCATATTTCTAAGTAAATGTCTAATTCTATATTATATTCAATTAAAAGAATGGTTTTTTTTAGCCACTAGATTCGTTTTAGTTATATAAATTGTATATGAATAAATGGATTGTTTATTTTCTTTTTTTTTTTAAGCAAAAACAAAAAAAAAAAAAGAATCGACCATTCGAGTATTCTAAATTGTATGAAAAAAGAAGATAAGTAGGTACATAGAAGATAAGTAGATATGTGGTCTATATCTGTGTATATTGAATTGTTAATATATAGATATTAGAATTAGTTCTGATTCAAACAAATAAAGGTATCCAATATAGATGAAATAAAATCTATAAAATTGGAGAAAGGGGTTTTTAATATTTAATAAAATAATATGTATTTAATGAATTCAAAAGTTCCCGCATAATTCTCATAATAGAAATGAAAAAAAAAGCATTCTATTATAATCAGATTCAAATAAAAAAAAAGATGGGGATATGGCGAAATTGGTAGACGCTACGGACTTAATTGGATTGAGTTTTGGTATGGAAACTTACCAAGTAATAATTTTCAAATTCAGAGAAACCCTGGAATTCACAATGGGCAATCCTGAGCCAAATCCTGTTTTCTGAAAACAAATAAAAATTCAGAAAGTGATAATAAAAAAGGGATAGGTGCAGAGACTCTATGGAAGCTGTTCTAACAAACGAAATTGACGACTTTTTTTATTGCATTAGTAAAAGAATCCTTTCACCAAAATTACAGGAATGGATCAAAGATAAACATTTAGAAACATATATATATACTGAAATACTCTTTCAATTTGTTACTTTTTATTTTATTATTGAAGATCTATTTGTGATAAAAATATTCACAAATGAAAAATGTGAATCAAATCAATTCGAAGTTGAAGAAAAGATGGAATATTTATTGATGAAATTATTCACTTCATCATAATCGGCTAAAACCCTTGAAGAACTGATAAATCAGATGAGAATAAAGATAGAGTCCTATTCTACATGTCAATACCGACAACAATGAAATTGAAAGTAAGAGGAAAATCCGTCGACTTAAGAAATCATGAGGGTTCAAGTCCCTCTATCCCCAAAAATACTTTTTCATTTTCTAATTTTTTTCCTATATCCTCTCTATCTTGAAGTCCTTATTTATGTGTTTTATTCGATTTATTATTTCCCAACGAAATTGGAATTTTTATTTTCATCAATTTCCTATCTATCATAATTTTCTTATCTATCATAATGACAAGGGACGAGTTTTGGAATAGATATAAATATATATGTGAAACACATAGAATTTTTTTTAATCAGAAATGTATAAATTAATATCTTATTTTTTAGCAAGGAATTTTCATATGCGTAATTAACGATTAACAATAAAAAATAATTATTACTGCGGAAACTCACTTACAAACTTTTTTTTTACTTAGTTGATATAGATTCATTAACATAGATTTTAAAAATCTTTTAAAATCAAAGTATTAAGCTTCAAGAATGGTCGGGATAGCTCAGTTGGTAGAGCAGAGGACTGAAAATCCTCGTGTCACCAGTTCAAATCTGGTTCCTGACACAAGATTCATTTGTATGAGTATCTATCCCCCATATTCATTTTAATGAATATGGGGGATAGATACTCATACAAATTTGTGTTCTTCTAGATTCTGATACATAACATATTTCTTTGATCTATTTAGGTATCTGTAGATATACTTTTCCTAGATGATTAAAGAATAGATGCAATTTTTTATTAGGTATATTCGCTTATCTATAGTATCTATATATATATAGATATAGATATATAGATAATGAATTCTTTATCTATTTTTTTCCTTTTTTTTCTGCGATACAAAAAAAGGTTTCTATTTCCATAATATTCGAGTGGTTTAATTAGTTGGTTAAAAGACCTAAAAGTCGAAGTTCTGGGGTGGAGTGAGAATATTAAGAATTCATCTGAGAAGGATTACCAAAATAGAATCGAGCCCTTTTCTTTGTGTTTTTTTTTTCGTGGCCGTATAATTGATGGTGATGTGCACGTTATATAGTTTATTATAAAGATAAAGAATTAGTTTATTATAAAGATAAAGAATTTTTGCAGTTCATCCTATTTCTTTTATTGGCTTGGCTGATAAGAACTCAGTATTGTTTTTGTTTTAGAATCTTAAGAAACTCCTATCCATCCTATTTTAAACCCTATAATTATTCATTCTATTATTTCTGAATTTTGTGATTTCTCACATAATAATATCTGAATGCAACTTCCATTACTCTGCCTGATTTAATGTCAATCAATTATTTTGTCTGATCTATAACAGAATGTACTTATATTCTTTGACTGGGGTTGCAGAAGTTTGGATTAGTTTATTATTTTTATCATTTAGTGAGCATCTTGTATTTCATAAAAATTTGGAGCAATATAATCTTTACGCAAAGGCCATCCTATCCAATTTTCGGGCATTAAAATACGTCTTAGACGCGGATGACTATCATAAGAGATTCCCAACATATCATAAGATTCCTTTTCTTGAAAATCCGCACTTTTCCAAACCCAAAAAATCGAAGGAATTCTGGGATTTTTTCTTGATACAAATATTTTTATGCATACCTCTTCGGGTTGATTTATACCATACTCTATTCTTGTAAAATGATATACACTAGCTAAGAGTCCTCCGGGTGCTACATCATAGGCACATTGAGAACGTAGATAATTGTAACCATATACATATAAAATGACAGCAATGGAATGCCAATCCTCGGGCTTTATTTGTAAAGTCTCTATTCCTAGGTAATCGAAACCCAAGGATCTATGAATTAGTCCATGTTTGACTAGCCAAGAAGACAAACGACCTTGCATTTTTTGCTTCTCCTAAATTTTTTTTATGAGTTTGGTATTAGTATTTTCTATTACGATGAAATTTTTAAAATACGATGAAATTTTTAAAAAAGGAATTGCTTTTTATTATTGTACTTTAAAAAAATGTGTCAGACGATATCTCTGAAGTAGATGGCGGTTGATAGAAAAATTCTTGACCATAATTGTCAGTATAAGTACTGTATCCAACATGAAACTTATGGTTGGTAGTAAAACATCTATTCTCTCGTTGAAAACTCATTGGATCTTCATATATTTCTCGAGATATTTTCTTACGAAGTTTTGTTATAGCATCTATAATGGCCTCCGGTTTAGGTGGACAGCCCGGCAAATATACATCTACAGGAATTAGCTTATCTACGCCTCGAACAGTACTATAAGAATCGGTACTAAACATCCCCCCCGTAATTGTACAGGCTCCCATAGCAATAACATATTTAGGTTCGGGCATTTGTTCATATAATCGAACTAAAGAAGGGGCCATTTTCATAGTTACAGTGCCCGCTGTTAAAATTAGGTCCGCCTGCCTAGGACTCGATCGTGGTACTAGTCCATAACGATCAAAATCGAATCGTGATCCTATTAATGAAGCAAATTCAATGAAGCAACAACTCGTACCATAAAGAAGCGGCCATAAACTGGATAATCTTGACCAATTTGAAAAATCATTTAATGTCGTTGAAATAACTGAATTTTGGGTTGTTTGATCAAGTAAGGGAAACTCAATGGAATTCATAATTGTCTCAATATTTTTTTTTCTAATTGTCTAAATAGTCAAGAATTAAGACCATTCTAATGCCCCCTTTCGCCATGCATAAACTGAACCAACAATTAGGATAAGCACGAATAAGAAAGCTTCTAAAAATACGGATACCCCTAATACATCGAAACTCATTGCCCATGGATAAAGAAAAACCGTTTCAACATCAAAAACAACAAAAATGAGAGCAAACATATAATAACGGATTCGAAATTGTAACCAAGCATCGCCTATTGGTTCTATTCCGGATTCATAACTAGAAAGTTTTTCCGGTCCCTTGCTAATGGGGGCTAAAATTCCAGAAATTAGAAATGCCAAAATAGGAATCAAACTTGATATTATTAGAAATGCCCAAAAAATATCATATTCGTAAAGAAGAAACATAAAAGTACTCCTCTGAATGTAGAAAATATACCAAATTCATTTTCATTTTTAGTCTAAAGTCTCCATTTTTTTAGACTAGCTGAATATACTAATATTAATATTATTCTATCGAATATGAATATGTTCGAATAGAAAGTTACAAATTGTTTTTTTTTTAGTAATAGTCTTAGTAATGAGATCTATTCGATCCAAAATAGTATTAATATTATTAGTATCTGTAGGAATATTAGGGCTATACGGACTCGAACCGTAGACCTTCTCGGTAAAACAGATCAAACTAATTATTATCTAAATGATTTAAATTGTTTTCAAAACCCAACATGCATTTTTTTTTGCATTGAGCTTTTTCATTAACTGATAAAAATATTAGTTAGTCCACCATCTTTTTTTTTTTTTACAGTAAAGAATAAAGAGATGATTCCCTATGCTCTTCTTTTTTATTTGTATAACAATCAAAGAGCACTACCAAAGTGTTTCAAAGAAGGATTATCTTGACGTAGGTCTGCTTCTGGCCTAGATCAACTTAAGTTAAATGGACTCTTTATCCACCTACTAAAATTAAAATAGAAGATAAGAAATGACACTTCATACACCTTAAAGTTCATAAAATAGGAAGAAAAGATAATCTTTTTTAGGTCCCTATACCCTTTATGTTTAGCATTGACGAGAAATGGGTATTCACCTTATCAATATCTCAAATCAATTATGGATTCGATTTTATGGCTAAACCCTTTGTCAGGCTAGTGTTCTCTTGTTTTGTTCCTTAAAATGGAGTAAGACACCGATTTCTTACTATAAGATAAACTTTTTTAATTACAAGATGAACTCCTCTGAAAAAAAGCATTGGCGCTCGTGTAAACGAGGTGCTCTACCTAACTGAGCTACAGCCCTTGTGTTTTTGATACATATTTTATCATAGTATGAAGATAATTGCTTGTCAAGATGAATATTACATGATCGAATCCCTTGAACGGGGGTTGGTATTGCTTATCAGTAATTTTACATTTATAATCAATTAATCTGATAGATGGGTACTCTTCTTTTTTTTTTTTTGAGGAGGAGTCCTAAATTACCTACTTAACTCAGTGGTTAGAGTATTGCTTTCATACGGCGGGAGTCATTGGTTCAAATCCAATAGTAGGTAAGGTATAGTTATAACTTATTAGATACCTTTGACTGTGGTATCTAATAAGCTTTTCTACTTACTTTTTTCTTCTGACTGTTTCTTTTTTCTTTTTATTGTTTTCGGATATTGGGACGCATCAATTTCAACTTGTTATGAAATAACATTGATAGCCTCTACTCGTGTTCTAGCTCGTCTAAGAGCTAGATTTGCCTCAATTGTTTGTCTCTTGCCTTCAGCCTTATTCAAATTAGTTTCTGCTATTTCAAGAGTTTGCTGTGCTTCTTGTGGATCAATGTCACTACCCTTTTCCGCATCATTTACTAAAACAGTTATCTCATTATTATTTATTCTAGCAAACCCCCCCATCAGAGCCATTGTTAACCATTGGTCTTTAAGACGTATTCTCAAAATACCTATATCGACAGCTGAGGCAATAGGCGCATGATTAGGTAATACTCCAATTTGTCCGCTATTAGTAGGTAAAATGATTTCCTTCACTTCTGAATCCCAAACAATTCGATTGGGGGTCAATACACAAAGATTTAAAGTCATTTCTTCAAATTGCTCTCCGTTTCTAAGTTCGTAGCCTTCGCAGTAGCTTCATCGATATTACCTACCAAATAAAAGGCTTGTTCAGGAAGACCGTCTAATTCTCCAGAAAGAATCAAATTAAACCCTCTAATTGTTTCTACTAGACCAACATATTTTCCAGCCGAACCGGTAAAAACTTCTGCTACGAAAAAAGGTTGTGATAAGAAACGCTCAATTTTTCGTGCTCTTGCTACGGTTAAGCGATCTTCTTCGGATAATTCGTCCAAGCCAAGGATAGCTATAATGTCTTGAAGTTCTTTGTAACGTTGTAAAGTTTGTTTAACTCGTTGCGCAGTCTCATAATGTTCTTCACCAACGATTCGAGGTTGGAGCATAGTTGAGGTTGAATCTAAAGGATCTACTGCTGGATAGATACCTTTGGCGGCTAATCCTCTTGATAGTACAGTAGTAGCATCTAAATGTGCAAATGTCGTAGCAGGAGCAGGGTCAGTTAAATCGTCGGCAGGTACATAAACTGCTTGAATAGAAGTTATGGACCCTTCTTTGGTAGAAGTGATTCTTTCTTGTAAAGAACCCATTTCAGTACTAAGAGTGGGTTGATAACCCACAGCAGAGGGCATTCGACCCAATAAGGCAGATACTTCAGATCCTGCTTGAACGAAGCGGAAGATATTGTCGATAAATAGAAGTACATCTTGCTCATTGACATCTCGAAAATATTCCGCCATAGTTAGGGCAGTTAAACCAACTCTCATACGAGCTCCGGGTGGTTCATTCATTTGACCATATACTAAAGCTACTTTGGATTCTGCAATATTTTGTTCATTAATTACTCCAGATTCTTTCATTTCCATATAAAGATCATTTCCCTCGCGAGTACGCTCACCTACTCCGCCAAATACAGATACACCTCCATGAGCTTTGGCAATGTTATTGATCAATTCCATAATAAGTACTGTTTTACCCACTCCAGCTCCACCGAAAAGTCCTATTTTTCCTCCACGACGATAAGGAGCTAAAAGATCTACTACTTTTATTCCTGTTTCAAAAATAGATAATTTTGTATCTAATTGTATAAAGGTAGGCGCAGATCTATGAATGGGAGATGTTGTACGAGTATCTACAGGACCTAAATTATCAATCGGCTCTCCAAGCACGTTGAAAATTCGTCCTAGAGTTGCTCCGCCTACTGGAACACTTAGGGGAGTTCCTGTGTCAATAACTTGCATTCCTCTCATTAGACCATCTGTAGCACTCATAGCTACAGCCCTAACTCGATTATTTCCTAATAATTGTTGTACTTCACAAGTCACATTAATTTGTTGACCAACAGTATCTCGACCCTTAACTACCAGAGCATTGTAAATATTAGGCATCTTCCCCGGGGGAAAGGCTACATCTAGTACCGGACCAATTATTTGGTCAATATGTCCCAGATTTTTTTTTTCAATCGAAGAAACTTCAGGACCGGAAGTAGGAGGATTTATTCGCATATCAAAAGCCAATTTTTTTTTCCGAAAAAGTTTTTAAATCAAAAAGAAATGTTCGATAAGAAAGCAAGTTGATCGGTTAATTCAAAAAGAAATAAGAAATGGGAGTTAGTACTCCATTTTTTTGGTACTATTCCATCAATCCTCTTTAACTGTTTACTTACTTATTCAAATTCAATTATTGAATTCTTAAGCTTACTGCAGTTATTTTGAAAATTTCAATTGGATAAAATCTTTCGAAAGTCTTTTCTTTTTTTCTATCATTCTAGAAAATATCATCTATATTCTGTATGGAATTCGAACCTGTACCTTAATTTAGAATTCATTTTTTTTATCATTGGCTTTCGTATTTCCTCAGTAGACAATTTTTTAGACTTACCCTCTGTTTCCCTATTTTTTGACCTCTTTTTTTATTTTCCGGGGAGAAAGCTGCCTATTTTTACATCTAGGATTTACATAGACAACATATATCACTGTCAAGATTAAGAATAAATTATTATTATTATTTAGATTAGATCTTTCGATTTCAAAATTAAAAAATAAGATCAAATTGAAAAAAAAAAAAGATTGGGTTGCGCCATACATAGAAAAGAGTATACAATAATGATGTATTTGACAAATCAAATACCATCGTTTAATTTAATAATAACATAACGAACCTTTGGGATTAATTGATAATAGTAGTTGATTTTTGTAAAAGATTTCATTAACTCCTAAGTCATATCGAGTAGACCTTATTGTTTCAAGAATTCTTAATTCAAGAGTTGTAGGGAGGGATTTATGTCACCACAAACAGAGACTAAAGCAAGTGTTGGGTTCAAAGCTGGTGTTAAAGATTATAAATTGAATTATTATACTCCTGAGTATGAAACCAAAGATACTGATATCTTGGCAGCATTTCGAGTAACTCCTCAACCTGGAGTTCCACCTGAAGAAGCAGGTGCTGCGGTAGCCGCCGAATCTTCTACTGGTACATGGACAACTGTGTGGACCGATGGGCTTACCAGTCTTGATCGTTACAAAGGACGATGCTATCACATCGAACCTGTTGCTGGGGAAGAAAATCAATATATTGCTTACGTAGCTTATCCTTTAGACCTTTTTGAAGAAGGTTCTGTTACTAACATGTTTACTTCTATTGTCGGTAATGTATTTGGGTTCAAGGCACTGCGTGCTCTACGTCTGGAGGATTTGCGAATCCCAACCGCTTATATTAAAACTTTCCAAGGTCCGCCTCACGGCATCCAAGTTGAGAGAGATAAATTGAACAAGTATGGTCGTCCCCTATTAGGATGTACTATTAAACCTAAATTGGGGTTATCCGCTAAGAATTATGGTAGAGCTGTTTATGAATGTCTTCGTGGGGGACTTGATTTTACCAAAGATGATGAAAATGTGAATTCCCAACCATTTATGCGTTGGAGAGACCGTTTCTTATTTTGTGCTGAAGCGATTTTTAAATCACAGGCTGAAACAGGTGAAATCAAAGGGCATTACTTGAATGCAACTGCGGGTACATGCGAAGAAATGATGAAAAGAGCTGTATTTGCCAGAGAATTAGGCGTTCCTATCGTAATGCATGATTATTTAACAGGGGGATTCACTGCAAATACTAGCTTGGCTCATTATTGCCGAGATAATGGTCTACTTCTTCATATACATCGTGCAATGCATGCAGTTATCGACAGACAAAAGAATCATGGTATGCACTTTCGTGTATTAGCTAAAGCATTACGTTTGTCTGGTGGAGATCATGTTCACTCCGGTACCGTAGTAGGTAAACTTGAAGGGGAAAGAGATATCACTTTAGGTTTTGTTGACTTACTGCGTGATGATTTTGTTGAAAAAGATCGAAGTCGTGGTATTTATTTCACTCAGGATTGGGTTTCTCTACCAGGTGTTCTGCCTGTTGCTTCGGGAGGTATTCACGTTTGGCATATGCCTGCTCTGACCGAAATCTTTGGAGATGATTCCGTACTTCAATTTGGCGGAGGAACTTTAGGACACCCTTGGGGAAATGCACCAGGTGCTGTAGCTAATCGAGTAGCTCTTGAAGCCTGTGTGAAGGCTCGAAATGAAGGACGTGATCTTGCTCGTGAAGGTAATGAAATTATCCGTGAGGCTAGCAAATGGAGTCCTGAATTAGCTGCTGCTTGCGAAGTATGGAAGGAGATCAAATTTGAATTCGAAGCAATGGATACTATTTGAATTCGAAGCAATGGATACTTTGGATTAATTGCAATTAAACTCGGCACAATCTTTTCCTAAAAGAAGGATTGAGCCGAATACAAAGATACTTAATTATTAAACAGATTTCTATCTTTCGTATTGGAATAGAAGCATAGTAAGTAGACGATATTTTACGAAAAAAGTGATTACAATTTATAAGGGAAACTGGCTATTGCCTTTTTCGATGTGAATTTCACATAATAGGGAAGTTGTTCCATTTCTATATGAAATTTGTATTTTCCTATTGATTTCTATATTTCTATAATTTTATACGTTTTTTTAGTTTAGAATATCATTTTAGAATAAAAAAAGATATATATATATTTAAATAATTTTTCTTATAAGTAATTCTAACATAATACTAATAATCGAATTAATAAGATTGAAAATCTTATTAATTCGATTGTATTTATTCGATTGTATTTTTTTTTCAATACTAATATTGACAACACTGTATCAAATAAATATAATCCGATCGTGAATAAATTGATCACCTTACTTACGTTAAATAGGCGTTATTACTTCATCAAATGGTAGGTTCATTGGTTTTCTTTCTGCGAGACAAACAAGAAAAACTTTGTTAATGAATAAGTAAGTGAATTGAAAGGTAAACACGAATATATATACGAAAATATTAGATCTATATATACCAATATATATATAGTCTTATATATATAATAATAATGGATAACTCTAACATAGTATTTCAAGAACATAGTATTTAAATAGGTGGTATATCTTTTTTTAGTTTTTTAGACAATTCAATTTTGTAATTTTATTTTTTTGATTGCGATTGGGTATAAATATCCACCTTATTTTTTAAATTGTAATGGGGTTGCTAACTCAATGGTAGAGTACTCGGCTTTTAAGAGCGACTCTATTTTTTACGCATTTCTATGAAGCAATGGGTTCGTCGATACTATCGGTAGAGCTTGTAAAACCACGACTGATCCAGAAAGGAATGACTGGAAAAAGTAGCATGTCGTATCAATGAAGAATTCTAAAAATATTTCATTCTTTTAGGATCCAGCTCAAATTTTTGTTTGAATTTTTGGCTCGTAACAAAAAAAATTCCGTTGGGTTTGATTAATAAAGGGATAGAACTTGGTGGTTCTAATTCTAATAGGGAAACAAAAAGCATCGAGCTTTCATTTATTTTTTATTTGGATCATTACCCCATCTAATTGTACGTTAAAAATAGGTTAGTGCTTGATGTGGGAAAAGCTTTTCTGGTGAATGGTTTATTTTTGTTATGAGTCCTAACTATATAGCTATTTTCCATTATCTTTTGGTATTTTGGGGTAGCGATAAATGTGTAAAAGAAAGAGTATATTGATAAAGATATTTTTTCCAAAATCAAAAGAGCGATTAGGTAAAAAAAAAATAAAGGATTCTTAATTAGCTCGTTATCCTAGAACAAAAATTAGGCAAAAAATCGATTAGAGAGAGTCCGTTAATGGGTTTTACTTCTCTAGGTATATATTTATACCTATAATTTTCTGTTTTGACCATATCGCACTATGTATCATTTGATAATCCAATGAATCTCTGATTCTTTGTTTGACCAAATAGACTTTTTTTTTTTTAATGGAGCAATATCAAGCATATTTAGAACTCCGTAGATCTCGATACCAGGACATCCTATACCCACTTTTTTTTCGGGAATCTATTTATGGACTAGCTTATGCTCATGAGTCCTTTTTTATAGAAAATGTCGATTATAACAATAAATTTAGTTTACTAATTGTAAAACGTTTAAGTACTCGAATGTATCAACAGACTCATTTCATTCTTTTTGTTAATGATTCTAAAAAAAATACTTTTGTGGGTTATAATTATCATTTTTTTTCTCAAATAATATTAGAAGGTTTTGGTATCGTCGTGGAGATTCTATTTTCTCTACAATTATTTAGCTCTTCCTTAAGGGGATTAGAAATCGTAAAATCTTATAAAAATTTTCAATCAATTCATTCGATCTTTCCCTTTTTCGAAGATCAACTGATATATTTAAATCATAAGTCAGATATACGAATACCCTATCCTATCCATCTGGAAATCTTGGTTCAAATCCTGCGATATTCGATAAAAGATGTCTCTTTCTTTCATTTAATAAGGTTGTTTTTTTATTACTATTATAATTGGAATAGTCTTTTTCCTCCAAAAAAATGGATTTTTACTTTTTTTTCAAAAAGGAATCGAAGAATTTTCTTGTTCCTATATAATTTATATGTATGGGAATATGAATCTATCTTTCTTTTTCTACGTAACAAATCCTCTCAGTTACAGTTAAAACATTTTCGCGTTTTTTTTGAGCGAATTTTTTTCTATGAAAAAATAAAACATCTTGTAGAAGTATCTACTAAGAATTGTTCATATACTTTCTTCTTCTTTAAGGATACTTTCATCCATTATGTTAGATATCAAGGAAAATCAATTCTGGTTTTAAAGAATACTCCTTTTTTGATAAATAAATGGAAATACTATTTTATATATTTATGGCAATGTCATTTTGATATTTGGGCTGGACTAGAAACGATCTATATAAACGAATTATCTCAGTATTCATTTCACTTTTTAGGCTATTTTTTAAGTATTCCACTAAATCTTTCAGTAGTACGAAGTCAAATGTTGCAAAATTCATTTCTTATTAAAATTGTTATAAAAAAACTTGATACAATAGTTCCCATTATTCCTCTAATGAGATCATTGGCTAAAACAAAATTTTGTAATGTAATGGGTCATCCTATTAGTAAGCCGGTTTGGGCCAATTTATCTGATTTTGATATTATTGACCGGTTTTTGCGCATATGCAGAAATTTTTCTCATTATTACAATGGATCTGCAAAAAAAAAGAGTTTCTATCAAATAAAATATATACTTCGGTTTTCTTGTATAAAAACTTTGGCTCGTAAGCATAAAAGTACTGTGCGCATTTATTTGAAAAAATTAAGTTCAGAAAAATTATTGCAAGAATTTTTTACAGAAGAAGATCTTTTTTCTTTGATTTTTCCAAGAACTTCTTTTACTTTGCGTAGGTTTTATAGAGGTCGTATTTGGTATTTGGATATTCTTTTAAGAAACGATTTCGTCAATTATTTATAATTGAAAATAGGTTATGTTATTTTTTAAATCGGTGTAAATTGATAAAACGAACTTCCTTCTTTTTATTCAATGAGGATAAAAAAATCATTTTTTTTAGTCTTCTATATCTATATATAGGATTTTGAAATGCTCATGTAGTCAGAGTCAAGATTCGGGGTTAATGAATTAAATATTATATTTCACTTTCTTAGAGTCTTTTGCTAGGCAAGTAATTAAGGTTTAGATGTATACATAGGGAAAGCCGTGTGCAATGAAAACTGCAAACACGGCTTGGGGAGGGATTTTTTCTTGTTTTATTCTATTGTTGAATTTTATTCAAGAATAAATTATCTACTTCATCCGACTAGTTCCGGGTTCAAGTCCCGGGCAACTCATTTTTGTAGATCGATGTTGTATTATATCTATATTTCTATTCTCTATTTCTATAAATAGAATGATATATAGAAAATAAACTTTTTTTATGAATCAATGAAATGGGATAAACAAGGTAAATTCGGATAAACCGAAATGAATAAGAACATACTAATGAATAAGAACATACTATGGATATTAGTATTGGTTGACACTGGTATATAAGTCATGTTATACTGTTGAATAACAAGTCCTCAAATTCTCGCATTATAGAGAATTTTTGTGCTTGGGAGTCCCTAATGATTAAATGAACCAAGATTTTACCATGACTGCAATTTTAGAGAGACGCGAGAGCGAAAGCCTATGGGGTCGCTTCTGTAATTGGATAACCAGCACCGAAAATCGTCTTTACATTGGATGGTTTGGTGTTTTGATGATTCCTACTTTATTGACTGCAACTTCTGTATTTATTATCGCTTTTATCGCTGCCCCTCCAGTAGATATTGATGGTATTCGTGAGCCTGTTTCTGGATCTCTACTTTATGGAAACAATATCATTTCTGGTGCGATTATTCCTACTTCTGCGGCTATAGGTTTGCATTTTTATCCGATCTGGGAAGCAGCTTCTGTTGATGAGTGGTTATACAACGGCGGTCCTTATGAACTAATTGTTCTACACTTCTTACTTGGTGTAGCTTGCTACATGGGTCGTGAGTGGGAACTTAGTTTTCGTCTGGGTATGCGTCCTTGGATTGCTGTTGCATATTCAGCTCCTGTTGCAGCCGCTACTGCTGTTTTCTTGATCTATCCTATTGGTCAAGGAAGCTTTTCGGATGGTATGCCTCTAGGAATTTCAGGTACTTTCAATTTTATGATTGTATTTCAGGCTGAGCATAATATTCTTATGCATCCATTTCACATGTTAGGTGTAGCTGGTGTATTCGGCGGCTCCCTATTCAGTGCTATGCATGGTTCCTTGGTAACTTCTAGTTTGATCAGGGAAACCACAGAAAATGAATCCGCTAATGAAGGTTACAGATTTGGTCAAGAGGAAGAAACTTATAATATTGTAGCTGCTCATGGTTATTTTGGCCGATTAATCTTCCAATATGCAAGTTTCAACAATTCTCGTTCTTTACATTTCTTCCTAGCTGCTTGGCCTGTAGTAGGTATTTGGTTTACCGCTTTAGGTATCAGCACTATGGCTTTCAACTTAAATGGTTTTAATTTCAACCAATCCGTAGTTGATAGTCAAGGTCGTGTAATAAATACCTGGGCTGATATTATTAACCGAGCTAACCTTGGTATGGAAGTAATGCATGAACGTAATGCTCATAATTTCCCTCTAGATCTAGCTGCGATG
>NW_028197118.1:72500-96136 GCF_037176805.1 Vigna unguiculata | reverse complement strand
AATGAGTTGCCCGGGACTTGAACCCGGAACTAGTCGGATGAAGTAGATAATTTATTCTTGAATAAAATTCAACAATAGAATAAAACAAGAAAAAATCCCTCCCCAAGCCGTGTTTGCAGTTTTCATTGCACACGGCTTTCCCTATGTATACATCTAAACCTTAATTACTTGCCTAGCAAAAGACTCTAAGAAAGTGAAATATAATATTTAATTCATTAACCCCGAATCTTGACTCTGACTACATGAGCATTTCAAAATCCTATATATAGATATAGAAGACTAAAAAAAATGATTTTTTTATCCTCATTGAATAAAAAGAAGGAAGTTCGTTTTATCAATTTACACCGATTTAAAAAATAACATAACCTATTTTCAATTATAAATAATTGACGAAATCGTTTCTTAAAAGAATATCCAAATACCAAATACGACCTCTATAAAACCTACGCAAAGTAAAAGAAGTTCTTGGAAAAATCAAAGAAAAAAGATCTTCTTCTGTAAAAAATTCTTGCAATAATTTTTCTGAACTTAATTTTTTCAAATAAATGCGCACAGTACTTTTATGCTTACGAGCCAAAGTTTTTATACAAGAAAACCGAAGTATATATTTTATTTGATAGAAACTCTTTTTTTTTGCAGATCCATTGTAATAATGAGAAAAATTTCTGCATATGCGCAAAAACCGGTCAATAATATCAAAATCAGATAAATTGGCCCAAACCGGCTTACTAATAGGATGACCCATTACATTACAAAATTTTGTTTTAGCCAATGATCTCATTAGAGGAATAATGGGAACTATTGTATCAAGTTTTTTTATAACAATTTTAATAAGAAATGAATTTTGCAACATTTGACTTCGTACTACTGAAAGATTTAGTGGAATACTTAAAAAATAGCCTAAAAAGTGAAATGAATACTGAGATAATTCGTTTATATAGATCGTTTCTAGTCCAGCCCAAATATCAAAATGACATTGCCATAAATATATAAAATAGTATTTCCATTTATTTATCAAAAAAGGAGTATTCTTTAAAACCAGAATTGATTTTCCTTGATATCTAACATAATGGATGAAAGTATCCTTAAAGAAGAAGAAAGTATATGAACAATTCTTAGTAGATACTTCTACAAGATGTTTTATTTTTTCATAGAAAAAAATTCGCTCAAAAAAAACGCGAAAATGTTTTAACTGTAACTGAGAGGATTTGTTACGTAGAAAAAGAAAGATAGATTCATATTCCCATACATATAAATTATATAGGAACAAGAAAATTCTTCGATTCCTTTTTGAAAAAAAAGTAAAAATCCATTTTTTTGGAGGAAAAAGACTATTCCAATTATAATAGTAATAAAAAAACAACCTTATTAAATGAAAGAAAGAGACATCTTTTATCGAATATCGCAGGATTTGAACCAAGATTTCCAGATGGATAGGATAGGGTATTCGTATATCTGACTTATGATTTAAATATATCAGTTGATCTTCGAAAAAGGGAAAGATCGAATGAATTGATTGAAAATTTTTATAAGATTTTACGATTTCTAATCCCCTTAAGGAAGAGCTAAATAATTGTAGAGAAAATAGAATCTCCACGACGATACCAAAACCTTCTAATATTATTTGAGAAAAAAAATGATAATTATAACCCACAAAAGTATTTTTTTTAGAATCATTAACAAAAAGAATGAAATGAGTCTGTTGATACATTCGAGTACTTAAACGTTTTACAATTAGTAAACTAAATTTATTGTTATAATCGACATTTTCTATAAAAAAGGACTCATGAGCATAAGCTAGTCCATAAATAGATTCCCGAAAAAAAAGTGGGTATAGGATGTCCTGGTATCGAGATCTACGGAGTTCTAAATATGCTTGATATTGCTCCATTAAAAAAAAAAAAGTCTATTTGGTCAAACAAAGAATCAGAGATTCATTGGATTATCAAATGATACATAGTGCGATATGGTCAAAACAGAAAATTATAGGTATAAATATATACCTAGAGAAGTAAAACCCATTAACGGACTCTCTCTAATCGATTTTTTGCCTAATTTTTGTTCTAGGATAACGAGCTAATTAAGAATCCTTTATTTTTTTTTTACCTAATCGCTCTTTTGATTTTGGAAAAAATATCTTTATCAATATACTCTTTCTTTTACACATTTATCGCTACCCCAAAATACCAAAAGATAATGGAAAATAGCTATATAGTTAGGACTCATAACAAAAATAAACCATTCACCAGAAAAGCTTTTCCCACATCAAGCACTAACCTATTTTTAACGTACAATTAGATGGGGTAATGATCCAAATAAAAAATAAATGAAAGCTCGATGCTTTTTGTTTCCCTATTAGAATTAGAACCACCAAGTTCTATCCCTTTATTAATCAAACCCAACGGAATTTTTTTTGTTACGAGCCAAAAATTCAAACAAAAATTTGAGCTGGATCCTAAAAGAATGAAATATTTTTAGAATTCTTCATTGATACGACATGCTACTTTTTCCAGTCATTCCTTTCTGGATCAGTCGTGGTTTTACAAGCTCTACCGATAGTATCGACGAACCCATTGCTTCATAGAAATGCGTAAAAAATAGAGTCGCTCTTAAAAGCCGAGTACTCTACCATTGAGTTAGCAACCCCATTACAATTTAAAAAATAAGGTGGATATTTATACCCAATCGCAATCAAAAAAATAAAATTACAAAATTGAATTGTCTAAAAAACTAAAAAAAGATATACCACCTATTTAAATACTATGTTCTTGAAATACTATGTTAGAGTTATCCATTATTATTATATATATAAGACTATATATATATTGGTATATATAGATCTAATATTTTCGTATATATATTCGTGTTTACCTTTCAATTCACTTACTTATTCATTAACAAAGTTTTTCTTGTTTGTCTCGCAGAAAGAAAACCAATGAACCTACCATTTGATGAAGTAATAACGCCTATTTAACGTAAGTAAGGTGATCAATTTATTCACGATCGGATTATATTTATTTGATACAGTGTTGTCAATATTAGTATTGAAAAAAAAATACAATCGAATAAATACAATCGAATTAATAAGATTTTCAATCTTATTAATTCGATTATTAGTATTATGTTAGAATTACTTATAAGAAAAATTATTTAAATATATATATATCTTTTTTTATTCTAAAATGATATTCTAAACTAAAAAAACGTATAAAATTATAGAAATATAGAAATCAATAGGAAAATACAAATTTCATATAGAAATGGAACAACTTCCCTATTATGTGAAATTCACATCGAAAAAGGCAATAGCCAGTTTCCCTTATAAATTGTAATCACTTTTTTCGTAAAATATCGTCTACTTACTATGCTTCTATTCCAATACGAAAGATAGAAATCTGTTTAATAATTAAGTATCTTTGTATTCGGCTCAATCCTTCTTTTAGGAAAAGATTGTGCCGAGTTTAATTGCAATTAATCCAAAGTATCCATTGCTTCGAATTCAAATAGTATCCATTGCTTCGAATTCAAATTTGATCTCCTTCCATACTTCGCAAGCAGCAGCTAATTCAGGACTCCATTTGCTAGCCTCACGGATAATTTCATTACCTTCACGAGCAAGATCACGTCCTTCATTTCGAGCCTTCACACAGGCTTCAAGAGCTACTCGATTAGCTACAGCACCTGGTGCATTTCCCCAAGGGTGTCCTAAAGTTCCTCCGCCAAATTGAAGTACGGAATCATCTCCAAAGATTTCGGTCAGAGCAGGCATATGCCAAACGTGAATACCTCCCGAAGCAACAGGCAGAACACCTGGTAGAGAAACCCAATCCTGAGTGAAATAAATACCACGACTTCGATCTTTTTCAACAAAATCATCACGCAGTAAGTCAACAAAACCTAAAGTGATATCTCTTTCCCCTTCAAGTTTACCTACTACGGTACCGGAGTGAACATGATCTCCACCAGACAAACGTAATGCTTTAGCTAATACACGAAAGTGCATACCATGATTCTTTTGTCTGTCGATAACTGCATGCATTGCACGATGTATATGAAGAAGTAGACCATTATCTCGGCAATAATGAGCCAAGCTAGTATTTGCAGTGAATCCCCCTGTTAAATAATCATGCATTACGATAGGAACGCCTAATTCTCTGGCAAATACAGCTCTTTTCATCATTTCTTCGCATGTACCCGCAGTTGCATTCAAGTAATGCCCTTTGATTTCACCTGTTTCAGCCTGTGATTTAAAAATCGCTTCAGCACAAAATAAGAAACGGTCTCTCCAACGCATAAATGGTTGGGAATTCACATTTTCATCATCTTTGGTAAAATCAAGTCCCCCACGAAGACATTCATAAACAGCTCTACCATAATTCTTAGCGGATAACCCCAATTTAGGTTTAATAGTACATCCTAATAGGGGACGACCATACTTGTTCAATTTATCTCTCTCAACTTGGATGCCGTGAGGCGGACCTTGGAAAGTTTTAATATAAGCGGTTGGGATTCGCAAATCCTCCAGACGTAGAGCACGCAGTGCCTTGAACCCAAATACATTACCGACAATAGAAGTAAACATGTTAGTAACAGAACCTTCTTCAAAAAGGTCTAAAGGATAAGCTACGTAAGCAATATATTGATTTTCTTCCCCAGCAACAGGTTCGATGTGATAGCATCGTCCTTTGTAACGATCAAGACTGGTAAGCCCATCGGTCCACACAGTTGTCCATGTACCAGTAGAAGATTCGGCGGCTACCGCAGCACCTGCTTCTTCAGGTGGAACTCCAGGTTGAGGAGTTACTCGAAATGCTGCCAAGATATCAGTATCTTTGGTTTCATACTCAGGAGTATAATAATTCAATTTATAATCTTTAACACCAGCTTTGAACCCAACACTTGCTTTAGTCTCTGTTTGTGGTGACATAAATCCCTCCCTACAACTCTTGAATTAAGAATTCTTGAAACAATAAGGTCTACTCGATATGACTTAGGAGTTAATGAAATCTTTTACAAAAATCAACTACTATTATCAATTAATCCCAAAGGTTCGTTATGTTATTATTAAATTAAACGATGGTATTTGATTTGTCAAATACATCATTATTGTATACTCTTTTCTATGTATGGCGCAACCCAATCTTTTTTTTTTTTCAATTTGATCTTATTTTTTAATTTTGAAATCGAAAGATCTAATCTAAATAATAATAATAATTTATTCTTAATCTTGACAGTGATATATGTTGTCTATGTAAATCCTAGATGTAAAAATAGGCAGCTTTCTCCCCGGAAAATAAAAAAAGAGGTCAAAAAATAGGGAAACAGAGGGTAAGTCTAAAAAATTGTCTACTGAGGAAATACGAAAGCCAATGATAAAAAAAATGAATTCTAAATTAAGGTACAGGTTCGAATTCCATACAGAATATAGATGATATTTTCTAGAATGATAGAAAAAAAGAAAAGACTTTCGAAAGATTTTATCCAATTGAAATTTTCAAAATAACTGCAGTAAGCTTAAGAATTCAATAATTGAATTTGAATAAGTAAGTAAACAGTTAAAGAGGATTGATGGAATAGTACCAAAAAAATGGAGTACTAACTCCCATTTCTTATTTCTTTTTGAATTAACCGATCAACTTGCTTTCTTATCGAACATTTCTTTTTGATTTAAAAACTTTTTCGGAAAAAAAAATTGGCTTTTGATATGCGAATAAATCCTCCTACTTCCGGTCCTGAAGTTTCTTCGATTGAAAAAAAAAATCTGGGACATATTGACCAAATAATTGGTCCGGTACTAGATGTAGCCTTTCCCCCGGGGAAGATGCCTAATATTTACAATGCTCTGGTAGTTAAGGGTCGAGATACTGTTGGTCAACAAATTAATGTGACTTGTGAAGTACAACAATTATTAGGAAATAATCGAGTTAGGGCTGTAGCTATGAGTGCTACAGATGGTCTAATGAGAGGAATGCAAGTTATTGACACAGGAACTCCCCTAAGTGTTCCAGTAGGCGGAGCAACTCTAGGACGAATTTTCAACGTGCTTGGAGAGCCGATTGATAATTTAGGTCCTGTAGATACTCGTACAACATCTCCCATTCATAGATCTGCGCCTACCTTTATACAATTAGATACAAAATTATCTATTTTTGAAACAGGAATAAAAGTAGTAGATCTTTTAGCTCCTTATCGTCGTGGAGGAAAAATAGGACTTTTCGGTGGAGCTGGAGTGGGTAAAACAGTACTTATTATGGAATTGATCAATAACATTGCCAAAGCTCATGGAGGTGTATCTGTATTTGGCGGAGTAGGTGAGCGTACTCGCGAGGGAAATGATCTTTATATGGAAATGAAAGAATCTGGAGTAATTAATGAACAAAATATTGCAGAATCCAAAGTAGCTTTAGTATATGGTCAAATGAATGAACCACCCGGAGCTCGTATGAGAGTTGGTTTAACTGCCCTAACTATGGCGGAATATTTTCGAGATGTCAATGAGCAAGATGTACTTCTATTTATCGACAATATCTTCCGCTTCGTTCAAGCAGGATCTGAAGTATCTGCCTTATTGGGTCGAATGCCCTCTGCTGTGGGTTATCAACCCACTCTTAGTACTGAAATGGGTTCTTTACAAGAAAGAATCACTTCTACCAAAGAAGGGTCCATAACTTCTATTCAAGCAGTTTATGTACCTGCCGACGATTTAACTGACCCTGCTCCTGCTACGACATTTGCACATTTAGATGCTACTACTGTACTATCAAGAGGATTAGCCGCCAAAGGTATCTATCCAGCAGTAGATCCTTTAGATTCAACCTCAACTATGCTCCAACCTCGAATCGTTGGTGAAGAACATTATGAGACTGCGCAACGAGTTAAACAAACTTTACAACGTTACAAAGAACTTCAAGACATTATAGCTATCCTTGGCTTGGACGAATTATCCGAAGAAGATCGCTTAACCGTAGCAAGAGCACGAAAAATTGAGCGTTTCTTATCACAACCTTTTTTCGTAGCAGAAGTTTTTACCGGTTCGGCTGGAAAATATGTTGGTCTAGTAGAAACAATTAGAGGGTTTAATTTGATTCTTTCTGGAGAATTAGACGGTCTTCCTGAACAAGCCTTTTATTTGGTAGGTAATATCGATGAAGCTACTGCGAAGGCTACGAACTTAGAAACGGAGAGCAATTTGAAGAAATGACTTTAAATCTTTGTGTATTGACCCCCAATCGAATTGTTTGGGATTCAGAAGTGAAGGAAATCATTTTACCTACTAATAGCGGACAAATTGGAGTATTACCTAATCATGCGCCTATTGCCTCAGCTGTCGATATAGGTATTTTGAGAATACGTCTTAAAGACCAATGGTTAACAATGGCTCTGATGGGGGGGTTTGCTAGAATAAATAATAATGAGATAACTGTTTTAGTAAATGATGCGGAAAAGGGTAGTGACATTGATCCACAAGAAGCACAGCAAACTCTTGAAATAGCAGAAACTAATTTGAATAAGGCTGAAGGCAAGAGACAAACAATTGAGGCAAATCTAGCTCTTAGACGAGCTAGAACACGAGTAGAGGCTATCAATGTTATTTCATAACAAGTTGAAATTGATGCGTCCCAATATCCGAAAACAATAAAAAGAAAAAAGAAACAGTCAGAAGAAAAAAGTAAGTAGAAAAGCTTATTAGATACCACAGTCAAAGGTATCTAATAAGTTATAACTATACCTTACCTACTATTGGATTTGAACCAATGACTCCCGCCGTATGAAAGCAATACTCTAACCACTGAGTTAAGTAGGTAATTTAGGACTCCTCCTCAAAAAAAAAAAAAGAAGAGTACCCATCTATCAGATTAATTGATTATAAATGTAAAATTACTGATAAGCAATACCAACCCCCGTTCAAGGGATTCGATCATGTAATATTCATCTTGACAAGCAATTATCTTCATACTATGATAAAATATGTATCAAAAACACAAGGGCTGTAGCTCAGTTAGGTAGAGCACCTCGTTTACACGAGCGCCAATGCTTTTTTTCAGAGGAGTTCATCTTGTAATTAAAAAAGTTTATCTTATAGTAAGAAATCGGTGTCTTACTCCATTTTAAGGAACAAAACAAGAGAACACTAGCCTGACAAAGGGTTTAGCCATAAAATCGAATCCATAATTGATTTGAGATATTGATAAGGTGAATACCCATTTCTCGTCAATGCTAAACATAAAGGGTATAGGGACCTAAAAAAGATTATCTTTTCTTCCTATTTTATGAACTTTAAGGTGTATGAAGTGTCATTTCTTATCTTCTATTTTAATTTTAGTAGGTGGATAAAGAGTCCATTTAACTTAAGTTGATCTAGGCCAGAAGCAGACCTACGTCAAGATAATCCTTCTTTGAAACACTTTGGTAGTGCTCTTTGATTGTTATACAAATAAAAAAGAAGAGCATAGGGAATCATCTCTTTATTCTTTACTGTAAAAAAAAAAAAAGATGGTGGACTAACTAATATTTTTATCAGTTAATGAAAAAGCTCAATGCAAAAAAAAATGCATGTTGGGTTTTGAAAACAATTTAAATCATTTAGATAATAATTAGTTTGATCTGTTTTACCGAGAAGGTCTACGGTTCGAGTCCGTATAGCCCTAATATTCCTACAGATACTAATAATATTAATACTATTTTGGATCGAATAGATCTCATTACTAAGACTATTACTAAAAAAAAAACAATTTGTAACTTTCTATTCGAACATATTCATATTCGATAGAATAATATTAATATTAGTATATTCAGCTAGTCTAAAAAAATGGAGACTTTAGACTAAAAATGAAAATGAATTTGGTATATTTTCTACATTCAGAGGAGTACTTTTATGTTTCTTCTTTACGAATATGATATTTTTTGGGCATTTCTAATAATATCAAGTTTGATTCCTATTTTGGCATTTCTAATTTCTGGAATTTTAGCCCCCATTAGCAAGGGACCGGAAAAACTTTCTAGTTATGAATCCGGAATAGAACCAATAGGCGATGCTTGGTTACAATTTCGAATCCGTTATTATATGTTTGCTCTCATTTTTGTTGTTTTTGATGTTGAAACGGTTTTTCTTTATCCATGGGCAATGAGTTTCGATGTATTAGGGGTATCCGTATTTTTAGAAGCTTTCTTATTCGTGCTTATCCTAATTGTTGGTTCAGTTTATGCATGGCGAAAGGGGGCATTAGAATGGTCTTAATTCTTGACTATTTAGACAATTAGAAAAAAAAATATTGAGACAATTATGAATTCCATTGAGTTTCCCTTACTTGATCAAACAACCCAAAATTCAGTTATTTCAACGACATTAAATGATTTTTCAAATTGGTCAAGATTATCCAGTTTATGGCCGCTTCTTTATGGTACGAGTTGTTGCTTCATTGAATTTGCTTCATTAATAGGATCACGATTCGATTTTGATCGTTATGGACTAGTACCACGATCGAGTCCTAGGCAGGCGGACCTAATTTTAACAGCGGGCACTGTAACTATGAAAATGGCCCCTTCTTTAGTTCGATTATATGAACAAATGCCCGAACCTAAATATGTTATTGCTATGGGAGCCTGTACAATTACGGGGGGGATGTTTAGTACCGATTCTTATAGTACTGTTCGAGGCGTAGATAAGCTAATTCCTGTAGATGTATATTTGCCGGGCTGTCCACCTAAACCGGAGGCCATTATAGATGCTATAACAAAACTTCGTAAGAAAATATCTCGAGAAATATATGAAGATCCAATGAGTTTTCAACGAGAGAATAGATGTTTTACTACCAACCATAAGTTTCATGTTGGATACAGTACTTATACTGACAATTATGGTCAAGAATTTTTCTATCAACCGCCATCTACTTCAGAGATATCGTCTGACACATTTTTTTAAAGTACAATAATAAAAAGCAATTCCTTTTTTAAAAATTTCATCGTATTTTAAAAATTTCATCGTAATAGAAAATACTAATACCAAACTCATAAAAAAAATTTAGGAGAAGCAAAAAATGCAAGGTCGTTTGTCTTCTTGGCTAGTCAAACATGGACTAATTCATAGATCCTTGGGTTTCGATTACCTAGGAATAGAGACTTTACAAATAAAGCCCGAGGATTGGCATTCCATTGCTGTCATTTTATATGTATATGGTTACAATTATCTACGTTCTCAATGTGCCTATGATGTAGCACCCGGAGGACTCTTAGCTAGTGTATATCATTTTACAAGAATAGAGTATGGTATAAATCAACCCGAAGAGGTATGCATAAAAATATTTGTATCAAGAAAAAATCCCAGAATTCCTTCGATTTTTTGGGTTTGGAAAAGTGCGGATTTTCAAGAAAAGGAATCTTATGATATGTTGGGAATCTCTTATGATAGTCATCCGCGTCTAAGACGTATTTTAATGCCCGAAAATTGGATAGGATGGCCTTTGCGTAAAGATTATATTGCTCCAAATTTTTATGAAATACAAGATGCTCACTAAATGATAAAAATAATAAACTAATCCAAACTTCTGCAACCCCAGTCAAAGAATATAAGTACATTCTGTTATAGATCAGACAAAATAATTGATTGACATTAAATCAGGCAGAGTAATGGAAGTTGCATTCAGATATTATTATGTGAGAAATCACAAAATTCAGAAATAATAGAATGAATAATTATAGGGTTTAAAATAGGATGGATAGGAGTTTCTTAAGATTCTAAAACAAAAACAATACTGAGTTCTTATCAGCCAAGCCAATAAAAGAAATAGGATGAACTGCAAAAATTCTTTATCTTTATAATAAACTAATTCTTTATCTTTATAATAAACTATATAACGTGCACATCACCATCAATTATACGGCCACGAAAAAAAAAACACAAAGAAAAGGGCTCGATTCTATTTTGGTAATCCTTCTCAGATGAATTCTTAATATTCTCACTCCACCCCAGAACTTCGACTTTTAGGTCTTTTAACCAACTAATTAAACCACTCGAATATTATGGAAATAGAAACCTTTTTTTGTATCGCAGAAAAAAAAGGAAAAAAATAGATAAAGAATTCATTATCTATATATCTATATCTATATATATATAGATACTATAGATAAGCGAATATACCTAATAAAAAATTGCATCTATTCTTTAATCATCTAGGAAAAGTATATCTACAGATACCTAAATAGATCAAAGAAATATGTTATGTATCAGAATCTAGAAGAACACAAATTTGTATGAGTATCTATCCCCCATATTCATTAAAATGAATATGGGGGATAGATACTCATACAAATGAATCTTGTGTCAGGAACCAGATTTGAACTGGTGACACGAGGATTTTCAGTCCTCTGCTCTACCAACTGAGCTATCCCGACCATTCTTGAAGCTTAATACTTTGATTTTAAAAGATTTTTAAAATCTATGTTAATGAATCTATATCAACTAAGTAAAAAAAAAGTTTGTAAGTGAGTTTCCGCAGTAATAATTATTTTTTATTGTTAATCGTTAATTACGCATATGAAAATTCCTTGCTAAAAAATAAGATATTAATTTATACATTTCTGATTAAAAAAAATTCTATGTGTTTCACATATATATTTATATCTATTCCAAAACTCGTCCCTTGTCATTATGATAGATAAGAAAATTATGATAGATAGGAAATTGATGAAAATAAAAATTCCAATTTCGTTGGGAAATAATAAATCGAATAAAACACATAAATAAGGACTTCAAGATAGAGAGGATATAGGAAAAAAATTAGAAAATGAAAAAGTATTTTTGGGGATAGAGGGACTTGAACCCTCATGATTTCTTAAGTCGACGGATTTTCCTCTTACTTTCAATTTCATTGTTGTCGGTATTGACATGTAGAATAGGACTCTATCTTTATTCTCATCTGATTTATCAGTTCTTCAAGGGTTTTAGCCGATTATGATGAAGTGAATAATTTCATCAATAAATATTCCATCTTTTCTTCAACTTCGAATTGATTTGATTCACATTTTTCATTTGTGAATATTTTTATCACAAATAGATCTTCAATAATAAAATAAAAAGTAACAAATTGAAAGAGTATTTCAGTATATATATATGTTTCTAAATGTTTATCTTTGATCCATTCCTGTAATTTTGGTGAAAGGATTCTTTTACTAATGCAATAAAAAAAGTCGTCAATTTCGTTTGTTAGAACAGCTTCCATAGAGTCTCTGCACCTATCCCTTTTTTATTATCACTTTCTGAATTTTTATTTGTTTTCAGAAAACAGGATTTGGCTCAGGATTGCCCATTGTGAATTCCAGGGTTTCTCTGAATTTGAAAATTATTACTTGGTAAGTTTCCATACCAAAACTCAATCCAATTAAGTCCGTAGCGTCTACCAATTTCGCCATATCCCCATCTTTTTTTTTATTTGAATCTGATTATAATAGAATGCTTTTTTTTTCATTTCTATTATGAGAATTATGCGGGAACTTTTGAATTCATTAAATACATATTATTTTATTAAATATTAAAAACCCCTTTCTCCAATTTTATAGATTTTATTTCATCTATATTGGATACCTTTATTTGTTTGAATCAGAACTAATTCTAATATCTATATATTAACAATTCAATATACACAGATATAGACCACATATCTACTTATCTTCTATGTACCTACTTATCTTCTTTTTTCATACAATTTAGAATACTCGAATGGTCGATTCTTTTTTTTTTTTTGTTTTTGCTTAAAAAAAAAAAGAAAATAAACAATCCATTTATTCATATACAATTTATATAACTAAAACGAATCTAGTGGCTAAAAAAAACCATTCTTTTAATTGAATATAATATAGAATTAGACATTTACTTAGAAATATGGAATTCCTTAATAAATATTTACTAAAATTTATATTTATTCAAATTTACTTTAAGTACTAATAAATAATCTTTTTGAAAGAAATCAATTTAATAATATATATCTAGAATAGTAGATCGAAATAAATTATATTAAATAAATTATATTAATATAATATTAATTATTATCTTGCACTTTATGTTATCAGATAAAATAAATAATAGAAATAATAAAAATTGGGTTTGATTTTCTATATTTTCTTTCTCTATTTTTGATGTTTGTATTAATTTGAATTTTGTTATAAATAACTAAAAATTGATAACTAAGATCCCATTCAATTCTTCTGCATATGTATATTTCGTTTACATTAGCCGGTTTAGCTCAGAGGTTAGAGCATCGCATTTGTAATGCGATGGTCATCGGTTCGAATCCGATAACCGGCTTTTCTCTATTTGTTTTTTACATAATTGATAATATCTTTTTTAGAAATAAAAAATTGGGAGAGTTCGATCTCTGCGGAAGAAATCAAGAAATTAACCTACTTTTTTGTATTCTTTTATATACAATAAATTCGGATATTGATAAAATTCATCTAATTCTTCTTTGTACTATAAAACTTTAGTAGATTTCGCTTCATTTAGAATTCTATAATATTTTTCATTTCGTTTAGTTTTCATTTCGATTTATAAGATTTTTCATTTTAAAAAAGGAGTTTTTATGTCACGTTACAGAGGACCTCGTTTCAAAAAAATACGTCGTCTAGGATATTTACCAGGACTTACTAGTAAAAGGCCAACAGTCAAAAACGAATTTCGAAATCAATTGCGCTTCAGTAAAAAATCTCAATATCGTATTCGTTTAGAAGAAAAACAAAAATTGCGTTTTCATTATGGTCTTACAGAACGACAATTGCTTAAATACGTTCGTATCTCCGGAAAAGCTAAAGGATCAACTGGTCAGGTTTTATTACAACTACTTGAAATGCGCTTGGATAACATACTTTTTCGATTGGGTATGGCTGCGACTATTCCTCAAGCCCGCCAATTTATAAACCATAGACATGTTTTAGTTAATGGTCGTATAGTGGATATACCAAGTTATCGTTGTAAACCTCAAGATATTATTACAGCAAAGGATGAACAAAAATCTAAAACTC
Source organism: Vigna unguiculata (assembly GCF_037176805.1). Lineage (NCBI taxonomy): Eukaryota > Viridiplantae > Streptophyta > Magnoliopsida > Fabales > Fabaceae > Vigna > Vigna unguiculata. The sequence continues at coordinate 82,123 of NW_028197118.1, read as the reverse complement.
TTATTCAAAATTATTTTGATTCAGCCCCCCATGAGAAATTGCCAAATCATTTGACTGTTCACCCTTTCCAATATAAAGGTTTAATTAATCAAATAATAGATAATAAATGGGTTGGTTTGAAAATAAATGAATTACTGGTTGTAGAATATTATTCTCGTCAAACTTAAACTTAACTAAAATAACAAGAGTTTTTTTTACAAGGATTTTCTGCTATTCATATATCATAGACATGGATATGCGAAAATTTTTATTCCTTGCCCACCCGTTATCCACTATTTTTTGTATTACCGAAAAATGAGGAATATAAAGTTGTCCATATCAACAAACAAATTTGAAATATGAAATAATGGTATGCATTGGGATGAGTAATATTGATGAATTTGGTAAAGATTCGGAAAGAGAGGGATTCGAACCCCCGGTAAACAAAAAGCCTACATAGCAGTTCCAATGCTACGCCTTGAACCACTCGGCCATCTCTCCTATATAATGATGCCCAGAAACCGGTTGAATGTTGAATAGTGAATCAATCCTATTTTTCATAAATGCATAAAACCTATTCAAACTATAAAAATACAAAGTAAAATTAAAAAAAAACCTCCTACAAGGTCTTAGGATAAACAAATTTGATTGATGAGTTCATTTTTACGTTATTTCGCACTGTATTATAATTATACAATTCCTTTATTTGTGGGATTGATTTCTCACACCATGATTAATTAAATTATAGAATGGATTTCTACCTATGCCTAGATCTCGGATAAATGAAAATTTTATAGATAAGACCTTTTCAATTGTAGCCAATATCTTATTACGAATAATTCCGACAACTTCAGGAGAAAAAAGGGCATTCACTTATTACAGAGATGGTGTGATTTGATTCCATTTTTTTTGACCGATTTCGGTCAAAAAAAAATGGAATGGAAAAACCCCACGCGTGTTGAAGGTGAAATTTGTAAATAAAAGGATTAATTCCTTCTGTCGTGTATCCTCGATTAATGAAGCCTTATATGCTTGAATTTTAGGTTTCTAGTATTAAGCGAAAGGTTATACCTATACTTATGGGGTTAGGTCAACCCCAAATTACTAGTACTGATAGGCAACATTGGGAAAGAAGCACTACGCTTGGGAATCAAGGACACGAAAACTTTGTATCTATCTATATCCATGGCTTATCGAGATTGGGACTAACAGGAATGGTTGGGACAATAAATATCCATCTCGTTCATATTTTGGATACCCATAGAACCATCGAAGATTATTGAGGTGACTAATTCCAGGAAATTAAGCAGCGTAGAGGACAAAGAAATTGTTGAAGTTCTTATTTTTTTTTATCAAGTACCTACATACTTAATGTTAAGAAATAATTTTTGACAGGAAGGTTGGCTAGAGATTTATTGTAAAAACACTAGCTCTGTTCAGTTGAGAATGAGAATACTGGAATATTTTTTGATTTGATGGATTTTTCTCATTACACACATAAGGGGGGAGCCGTATGAGATGAAAATCTCACGTACAGTTCTGGAGCGGAGATTCTTTGAACCGAATGACGACCGTAACGGATGTCAGCTCAATCTGAAGGAAATTATGCAGAAGCTTTACAGAATTATTATGAGGCTATGCGACTGGAAATTGATCCCTATGATCGAAGTTATATACTTTATAACATAGGCCTTATTCACACAAGTAACGGAGAACATACTAAAGCTTTGGAATATTATTTTCGGGCGCTCGAACGAAACCCATTTTTACCCCAAGCTTTTAATAATATGGCCGTGATCTGTCATTACGTGCGACTATCTCCACTATAGAAAGAAAAAAGAAAAGAACAAGCAAATCCACAAATTTTAATATAAGAAATATAGAAATATAAATAATTATAAATAAGAAAGGCTTTCTACATATATATATCGTTCAAAACAACGATTTTTATCAGCTGTAGCAAAGAAACTTCATAGAAGTAAAAATATGAAGAAATCGATATGTCTAGATACCCTCTTTTTCTATGGATAAAAGATCTAATTGATAAAGGAAGCATCGTAAGGATCAATTAACACGGTTTTCAATCGATATAATAAAAACTGCTTCCTTATCTCATGATAAATAAAGAAGTCAGGAATCCACTTATGTAATAAAAAGGATCCCCTGGTATTTTGAGCAGCGGTGTAGTATCAAATCCCAAAGATAGAAAGTATTTTCTCTTTACTTATAAGAACTTATAAGATAAGAAAGAAAAAACTTTTACCAAGATTCTATAGAAATGAATCTATCATATATTTTTGTATATGATATATAAAATCGAGATAGTTACCTTTCAGAAAATTAGAATTAGGGCGTTAATGCCAATGCTTGATTCCCTTTTCTGAAGGTAGGAGAAAAGATAAAACTAAAAAAAAAGATGAAATTCTTTGAAATTCTTTATTTATTAGTAAAAATGAAAGTTTGAAACTCATATTAATAATTTCTTTTTTTCTTTTAGTTAACTTCAAGATAATAGAACAAAAAAAGAATTGACTACTGAGCCGTATGAGTCAGGAAATTCTCAAGTACGGTTCTAAGGAAAGGAATTGACTCACCTATTTCGACCGAGGAGAACAGGCCATTCGGCAGGGAGACTCAGAAGTTGCGGAGTCTTGGTTTAATCAAGCCGCTGAATATTGGAAACAAGCTATAGCTCTCACCCCCGGTAATTATATTGCAGCACAGAATTGGTTGAAGATCACAGGGCGTTTTGAATAAGAACACTCTGTTTCTTTTTTTTCTTATATATTTATCTATCTATATAAAGATATAGATAGATAAATATATATTGTTATAAATTCTTGTTTCTTGTCCCTATCAAATTCAAAAATCATTTCTATAGGAACGACCAATCACATAATTTAAATATATCCCTTCTAATTTTGTTCGATTTTGTCTAGTATTTCATAGAAATAAACGAGATGTGGATACAGTAGATAATTTTCTCCTTTTTTCTGTTATTTAAACTAATATTCAATCAAATTAAGAAAAGAGACCTTCAAAAAAAGAAATAAAATATAGGTATATTGCCTAATAATGAATGCTAATGCCTGCTCAATTTGAAATAGAGTACATACTTATACTTTATCTAAAAAAAAAAATAAAATCTAAGGAATAGAATTAGAATAAAATCTGAATACATTTGATTAGGCTGCACGAAAAATTATTGAACTTCCATTCAGAGTTCCCAAAAAGGTCTTAGAAGATTAAAATAGGTCCGTTGAGCGCCTCACTCTTATGTCATAATAGATTCGAACACTTGCCCCGAATTGACTTCGAGATCATAATTGTTCTAGTGAAAAACTAAAGAAATGAAATTTACTAAGATATCCAATACATGAGAGATAGGAGAGAACAAAACTCAATAGAAACATCTCTAATAAGTTCACTAATTCTGTTTTATGTTGGCAGGTCTCTTTGTATGTGTTGTCTGGAAAGAGGAGGACTCAATGATTATTCGTTCACCGGAACCAGAAGTTAAAATTTTGGTAGATAGGGATCCTATAAAAACTTCTTTTGAGGAATGGGCAAAACCTGGTCATTTCTCAAGAACAATAGCTAAGGGACCAGATACTACTACTTGGATCTGGAACCTACATGCTGACGCTCATGATTTTGATAGCCATACTAATGATTTAGAGGAGATTTCCCGAAAAGTTTTTAGTGCGCATTTTGGCCAACTCTCTATCATCTTTCTTTGGCTGAGTGGCATGTATTTTCATGGTGCTCGTTTTTCCAATTATGAGGCATGGTTAAGTGATCCTACTCACATTAGGCCTAGTGCTCAGGTGGTTTGGCCAATAGTGGGTCAAGAAATATTGAATGGTGATGTAGGGGGGGGGTTCCGAGGAATACAAATAACCTCTGGTTTTTTTCAGATTTGGAGAGCATCTGGAATAACTAATGAATTACAACTCTATTGTACTGCAATTGGTGCATTGGTCTTTGCAGCCTTAATGCTTTTTGCTGGTTGGTTTCATTATCACAAAGCTGCTCCAAAATTGGCTTGGTTCCAAGATGTAGAATCTATGTTGAATCACCATTTGACAGGGCTCCTAGGGTTGGGGTCTCTTTCTTGGGCAGGACATCAAATACATGTATCTTTACCGATTAACCAATTTCTAAATGCTGCAGTAGATCCCAAAGAGATACCACTTCCTCATGAATTTATCCTAAATCGGGATCTTTTGGCTCAACTTTATCCGAGTTTTTCCGAGGGAGCAACCCCATTTTTTACCTTGAATTGGTCAAAATACGGAGAATTTCTTACTTTTCGTGGAGGATTAGATCCAGTAACTGGAGGTTTATGGCTGACCGATATTATACACCATCATTTAGCTATTGCAATTCTTTTCTTGATAGCGGGTCACATGTATAGGACCAACTGGGGTATTGGTCACAATATAAAAGACATTTTAGAGGCACATAAAGGTCCATTTACAGGCCAGGGTCATAAAGGTATATATGAGATTCTAACAACGTCATGGCATGCTCAATTATCTATTAATCTAGCTATGTTAGGCTCTTTGACCATTGTTGTAGCTCACCATATGTATTCTATGCCTCCTTATCCATACCTAGCTACTGACTATGGTACACAACTGTCATTGTTTACACATCACATGTGGATTGGTGGATTTCTCATAGTCGGTGCTGCTGCGCATGCAGCGATTTTTATGGTAAGAGATTATGATCCGACTATTCGATACAACGATCTATTAGATCGTGTCCTTAGACATCGTGATTCAATCATATCACATCTTAACTGGGTATGTATCTTTTTAGGTTTTCACAGTTTTGGTTTGTATATTCATAATGATACCATGAGCGCATTAGGGCGCCCTCAAGATATGTTTTCAGATACTGCTATACAATTACAGCCGATCTTTGCTCAATGGATACAAAATACCCACGCTTTAGCACCTGGCACAACAGCCCCAGGTGCAGCAACAAGTACCAGTTTGACTTGGGGAGGTGAAAATTTAGTAGCAGTGGGCGGTAAAGTTGCTTTGTTACCTATTCCTTTAGGAACTGCGGATTTTTTGGTCCATCATATTCATGCATTTACAATTCATGTAACAGTATTGATACTCTTAAAGGGTGTTCTATTTGCTCGTAGTTCACGATTGATACCGGATAAAGCAAATCTAGGTTTTCGTTTCCCTTGTGATGGACCTGGAAGAGGGGGGACATGCCAAGTATCCGCTTGGGATCATGTCTTCTTAGGACTATTTTGGATGTACAATTCAATTTCCGTAGTTATATTCCATTTCAGTTGGAAAATGCAGTCAGATGTTTGGGGTAGTATAAGTGATCAAGGGATAGTAACTCATATCACAGGAGGAAATTTTGCGCAGAGTTCCATTACCATTAATGGGTGGCTTCGTGATTTCTTATGGGCGCAGGCATCCCAGGTAATTCAGTCTTATGGTTCTTCATTATCTGCATATGGTCTTTTTTTCTTGGGTGCACATTTTGTATGGGCTTTTAGTTTAATGTTTCTATTCAGCGGGCGTGGTTATTGGCAAGAACTTATTGAATCCATTGTTTGGGCTCATAATAAATTAAAAGTTGCTCCTGCTACTCAGCCCAGAGCCTTGAGCATTGTACAAGGACGTGCTGTAGGAGTAACACATTACCTTCTAGGTGGAATTGCCACAACATGGGCATTCTTCTTAGCAAGAATTATTGCAGTAGGATAATAGCTAGGAGGATTTGAAAATCATTATGGCATTAAGATTTCCAAGCTTTAGTCAAGGCTTAGCTCAAGACCCCACTACTCGTCGTATTTGGTTTGGTATTGCTACCGCACATGACTTCGAAAGTCATGATGATATTACTGAGGAACGTCTTTATCAGAATATTTTTGCTTCTCATTTCGGGCAATTAGCAATCATTTTTCTGTGGACTTCCGGGAATCTCTTTCATGTAGCTTGGCAAGGTAATTTTGAGACATGGGTACAGGATCCTTTACATGTAAGACCTATTGCTCATGCAATTTGGGATCCTCATTTTGGTCAACCAGCTGTAGAAGCTTTTACTCGAGGGGGTGCTCTAGGTCCTGTTAATATAGCCTATTCTGGTGTTTATCAGTGGTGGTATACAATCGGTTTACGTACTAATGGGGATCTTTATACTGGAGCTATTTTTCTATTAATACTTTCTATTATATCTTTAATAGCAGGTTGGTTACACCTACAACCAAAATGGAAACCGAGTGTTTCGTGGTTTAAAAATGCCGAATCCCGCCTCAATCATCATTTGTCAGGACTATTCGGAGTAAGTTCCTTGGCTTGGACAGGGCATTTAGTTCATGTTGCTATTCCGGGGTCCAGGGGGGAATCCGTTCGATGGAACAATTTATTAGATATCTTGCCGCACCCCGAGGGATTAGGTCCATTTTTTACAGGTCAGTGGAATCTTTATGCTCAAAACCCAGATTCCAATAATCATATATTTGGTACCCCTCAAGGAGCAGGAACTGCTATTCTAACACTTCTCGGAGGATTTCATCCGCAAACTCAAAGTTTATGGTTAACTGATATTGCACACCATCATTTGGCTATTGCGTTTATTTTTCTAGTTGCTGGCCATATGTATAGAACTAATTTCGGGATTGGTCACAGTATTAAAGATCTTTTAGAAGCACATACTCCTCCGGGGGGTAGATTGGGGCGTGGGCATAAGGGTCTTTATGATACAATCAATAATTCAATTCATTTTCAATTAGGTCTTGCTCTAGCCTCTTTAGGGGTTATTACTTCCTTGGTAGCACAACACATGTACTCTTTACCTGCTTATGCGTTTATAGCGCAAGACTTTACTACTCAAGCTGCCTTATATACTCATCATCAATATATAGCAGGCTTCATTATGACAGGGGCTTTTGCTCATGGAGCTATCTTTTTTATTAGAGATTATAATCCAGAGCAGAATCAAGATAATGTCTTGGCAAGAATGTTAGACCATAAAGAAGCTATCATATCCCACTTAAGTTGGGCTAGCCTCTTTCTGGGGTTCCATACTCTGGGACTTTATGTCCATAACGATGTCATGCTTGCTTTTGGTACTCCGGAGAAACAAATTTTGATTGAACCTATATTTGCCCAATGGATACAATCTGCTCATGGTAAAACTTCCTATGGGTTCGATATACTTTTATCTTCAACGAACAGTCCGGCGTTCAATGCGGGACGAAGCATATGGTTGCCTGGTTGGTTAAACGCTGTAAATGAGAATAGTAATTCTCTATTCTTAACAATAGGGCCTGGAGACTTCTTGGTTCATCATGCTATTGCTCTTGGTTTACATACAACTACTTTGATTTTAGTAAAAGGTGCTTTGGATGCGCGTGGTTCTAAGTTAATGCCTGATAAAAAAGATTTTGGTTATAGTTTTCCTTGTGATGGCCCGGGACGAGGCGGAACTTGTGATATTTCCGCTTGGGACGCATTTTATTTGGCAGTTTTCTGGATGTTAAATACCATTGGATGGGTTACTTTTTATTGGCATTGGAAACACATTACACTATGGCAGGGTAATATTTCACAGTTTAATGAATCTTCTACCTATTTGATGGGATGGTTAAGAGATTATCTATGGTTGAACTCTTCACAACTTATCAATGGATATAACCCTTTTGGTATGAATAGTTTATCAGTCTGGGCATGGATGTTCTTGTTTGGACATCTTGTTTGGGCTACTGGATTTATGTTCTTAATTTCTTGGCGCGGATATTGGCAGGAATTGATTGAAACTTTGGCATGGGCTCATGAACGTACACCTTTGGCTAATTTGATTCGATGGAGAGATAAACCAGTGGCTCTTTCCATTGTGCAAGCAAGATTGGTTGGACTAGCCCACTTTTCCGTAGGTTATATATTTACTTATGCAGCCTTCTTAATTGCCTCTACATCGGGCAAATTCGGTTAATTGAATTCTTTATTATATATATCTGGCAAGAATCTCATTTCCTTCTATAGGGAAGAGAAGCCACTTATACATCTAGGATCCGACTTCTATCATTGATGCTAATAGCAAATTAACCATTATGGCAAGGAAAAGTGTTATTCAGAGGGAAAAGAAGAGACAAAAATTGGAACAGAAATATCATTTGATTCGCCGATCCTCAAAAAAAGAAATAAGCAAAGTTCCGTCGTTAAGTGAGAAATGGGAAATTCATGGAAAATTAGAATCACTACCGCGTAATAGTGCACCTATACGTCTTCATCGACGTTGTTTTTCGACCGGAAGACCGAGAGCTAATTATCGAGACTTTGGATTATCTGGACACATACTTCGGGAAATGGTTCATGCATGTTTCTTGCCGGGTGCAACAAGATCCAGTTGGTAAGGATTTCCAATTATCTTCATTTTTTTCATTTTATTATCAGCGATCATAGGAGGGTCCCTTTACCGTTATGTATAAATGGTTTATTCTATTTATATAGATATGGTAAAGGGACGCATTCCATCTTTGTTTTTGTTCATTAGTTATCAATTCTTTTCTTTATCGCGGAGTAGAGCAACTTGGTAGCTCGCAAGGCTCATAACCTTGAGGTTACGGGTTCAAATCCCGTCTCCGCAACTTTTTGAATTTGATAAAAAAACAAGGTTTCAAGAAGAAGGGCATTATACGCAGTAAATTCTATGGCATTTTTCATACTATGACTATTAAATACATAGGGCGGATAGCGGGAATCGAACCCGCGTCTTCTCCTTGGCAAAGAGAAATTTTACCATTCGACTATATCCGCGTTTTCATTGTACTTGATATGCGATTCTATTTATACAGAGATGGGCCTGATATTCTATATAGGGATATAGGGATAATGAAAAAGAAATTTAGATAATAGATATTGTCTCCCAAATAAAATATTTTCTATTACTATTCATTTTTATCAAGAATTCCCATTTCTATTATTACATTTCTATTATTATATATGGTTTTTTTCTATATATCTATATAATTGAATTGAAATTATCATTCTATCGAATATTTTGATTTACTTTTTTCTTAAAAAAGTAAGTTCCTATTAATAAAAAATTATATTTATCTATATAGAGATACAGATAGATATTCTATATTATTAAATACTAGACGACGTATAAATAGATTTATAGTATTTCATTTGAATATTCTATTCATATCATATTAATATGAATAGAATATTCAAATGAAATTCAAATTTTTATAGTTCATTTTTTCTATTTTATTTCTTTTAGTTTCACAATGTACCACCATATAAGTATAAGATATAAGATTTTTCCAATAGAAGAAGTTTACTCCCCCTTAGAATGTAATGTGTTATAGTTTTCTTTTTTTTTTTTAGGAACTGATCTATTCCCTTTATGGCTGACAATCCGAAAGAATTCTGAGGGAGGGGTCATTTCATTTTTAATCTAGAATAAAAAGAACTTCAAGAAATGAGAGAATTAAGAATACCCACTAGAAACACTAATCCAATCCATAATGATGTACCGGAAAATAGAACATTTTTGTTATTTGACCAACCTTCAGGAGAAGCAAATACAACAGGTACACTAATCAATAAAATAAATGAAATAGCAATTAATGCAAAAACAGCTAATTGGAAAGCAATAGT